>NW_023604972.1:25501640-25791038 GCF_014898055.3 Talpa occidentalis
ATACATATTTCTTAATTTATCATCAAAACACTGGTTTTAATTTAGGGGAAAGAGAAAGAACAAGAAATGTGAACAGACTGGCTCAGTTACATAAGTGGTAAGTGGTCGAACCCAAGACAAATACAGATCTTCTGATTTCTTTCATATTCTTTCCACTATATTGTGCTACCACAAAAATATTTTTGATATAAATTCCCAACATCATCACAAGGCAGTCAATATATTATGCTCTAGAAATATACTCATAAATTCAAATAGTATATTAATATTCTCAAAATATAGTCTTCTATTTAAAACATATAACAAATCCAAATAATAGGGCTTACCTACATATTCATCCATGTTAAAGGTCTTTACATATTTAAAAGAAAGGTCTCCATTCTTGTGATATTCTATTAGCTTTTTATAACATCCTAAAGGTGTACTCCCTAAAACAGATAAAGATTCCATTTTCTAATATAACTTGAAATCTATTTTTAAAGATAAACTTACATTAACTTTATTCTCTTAAATAAGACATTCAAAATTTCTAATTTATTAAATAATTATTAATTTAAATACATATTCAATTAACAAATATTGCTAAATTAGTCTCTTTACAATGTACTTTGACGTTTTAGTAAATGGGAATTTAATGAATAAAGCTAGAAATCTATCAATAAAAATCATAGTTTGGAAAATTATTCCTGAGTTGTTGGATACCTGTAATTAATGTTGTACATTTCAAGTTTAGAAACTTCTAGATTTTGAGAAAAATCTTTGCCAGTTAGAGATTTATAGCATAAATAATACAAAAATAGGGTAAGTGTTGACCATTTAATGAAATCAAAAGAGAAACCAGAGCTTAATTTAGTGCCCCTACTTTCAGATAAACTCTTGAAATTGGCAAGGATCGAGTGAAGAACATTAATTTTTGGCATTATTTTTTAACATGAGCCACTAATATATTCTGTCATCTCAAATGAGAGTCAGTCTTTTAGCTACTCCATCCATGTTGCTGCAAATTGCATGAGTTTATCTTTTTTGATTGCTGAGTAATATTCCATGGTGTATATGTACCGCATCTTCTTGATCCAGTCATCTATTTTGGCACACATTGTACAAAAATGAAAAATGATGTAAAAATATATATAAAACAAAAAAATTAAAAAAATAAGAACTCTCTAACCACATCCCCCCAAAAAATAAGAACTCTCTAACCTCACCCCCCAAAAATTAATGCTTGTGTTTATTCTGTTAAGGAGATATACTAGTTTTCACATTTTTCACTTACAATACTTCAATAATAGAACAAAAGAAACATAAAAATAGTAAAGGGTTAATACAATAATATAAGGTGGGTGAAATAAAATTAAAAAGCAAAAACAGCATATATTTTGGGTACCTCTAATGATTAACAGGAAGACTAAATTACTAAGAAATTATGTGAATAGCAAAAGTGACATCCCTACAAATAAACAGAAGTGCCAGAAGTAGATACAAAACACACTATGGCCATCTTTCAAGTCAGGATATTGCTTTTTGCATTTTGGAACAGTAGGAGAACTAGAAAACAGTAATGAAATGTAGACACTAGATCTATGTGTATATACTAACATACTTTATCAGTGATGCATTATCAGTAAAAAATAACAGGAAGACTACTTTATTAAAAGAAACGCTTCAATTCCATAAACTTGAGGATTGAAAATGGAAAAAAAAAAAGTGTATTACCTGTTGGTAAACCCAGTGTAAAATATCTGTCTTGTCCAGGTTTAAACTGAATGATACGGTTACAGATATATTTGGCAGCCCATTCACTAGCCAGGTCGTAGTTATCAAGAATAACGAGCCTCATGGTGATGCACAATTTCTAGGATAAAAAGTTCAAATCTAAGAAAATTCCATTGTAGAGTACTTTAGGTAATTTACAGACAAACAGAAGTGTAATACACTCAACCCTTCAAAAAAATACATTAACTTAATAAAAACATACACATATACAAATAGAATCCGGACTTTTAAAATAGTAATAACAACAGCTTTTCTCTTTTGAGTAGACCCTGTTCCCAGGTAGTAGGATGGATCACTAAAGTGTGTGTGTGTGTGTGTGTGTGTGTGTGTGTGTATTCGTGACACTCTTCTGAAATAATTATAACACCAGATTTTACCTGAGTGGAGGGATTCACAATTAGACTGTGGTCATACTCGGTTAACAATCACTAAGCAACAAAGCCAGAATTCATATCATGGTAAACTATCTGTAAGACATAGCACTACACTGTCTCTACAGATACACTACATAAAGGGACATAAAACAAAACTTGAGAGAAAAAAAAGTGCTCAATTCCTGAGCAGTAACAATTACTCAGCAATATTTGAGTTAGGTACTAAAATTTAGAACTAAAAACAAAATTCTGTTAAATAATGTTTTTATATAAAATGCCATCTGTACTTTAAAAAAATTCAATCAATATAAAAAGATACAGGAAGTGAAAAGAAACTGACCCAAATCCTACCACTTAAATAATTCTCATTATTCTTAGGTATACAACATTCCAGATATCTACTTAATGTACACATGTACATAGAAGGCACACAAATAATTTTTAGCATTGGTATCATAGTAGATAAGCATAATGTTTAATTCTTCTTGATTCAACAGAAGAAAAACAAAGTGCACTAAAGTAACTGCTGGTATCATGGGGAAAAATTTTCTCTACAAAAAGAAATTTAAGTTTCTGAAAGTCTAAGAAAAAATATTATGCAAATATTAAGTAATCAGAGTCATTTGAAAACTATAATTCCATTTTGGAAAATATGGATCTACCCACTACCATGAAAGATGTGAAAATTACATTCTTACACTTCATCACACCTTCTAATTTAAGATATATTATTTTTATATTGTCAAGATTTATAACATGTACATTATGTTCTAGAACCACAATTCTCACATTTTAATTCTTACAGTTTTAACTTTATTTACTTATATTTAATTCCTATTTTATATTTTAATGGATCCATCACCCACACCAATCCTTTTTTATAATGACATCAACCATTCTGAATTCTGTACCCATACTCTTTATATACAGTAATATGTCAAGTTCTTTAAATGAGTATATATTAGTACAACAAATATATGGAATTTAAAAAGATGTCTTTAAGAACACAATGATTTAGTATTCTGGCAGAACAACCATTAAAATCCTATAATCATCATGATCAAGAATCCTGGCACAGTAACAGGAGATACATAGCATTTATGGATAATAATTTACATAGTAAGTTATAAATTTAGTACAACAAATGGACCTGGCCTCCATATAAACTCATTAATGATCTCATACTAGAAATAATTTAAAAGTTAAGCCAAAGAAACAGAAATATTTGCGGGTTGTTATGACCATCAAAAAATATACTTACTTCCAATAAGAATATTCAGTAGCTGATTATTATTAAAGAAGGAAAAAAAAACTGTAAGTCAAAGAGGAGGTATGACATTGGAGCTTTCTAAGTGTATGCTGTGTTCTGATCTTTATATCTCGTTCCTCAATTCAACATATTCATGAGGGTTTATCAAATGCCAACCACTAAGCTAGGTTCTGTAGACACAAAAATGATTAAGCACTTAAGCACTAGAAGGTTTAGAATCACTCAACAGTCTCTGAGGTAGAAATGATCACTTTTCAGATACAGAAACTACAACCGAGTTTATTACCAATGTTATGAAGTTTATTAAGTGGTAGAGAAGTTGACTGAAAGATCCTTGCTCCAAAGCTGTCTTTATCAGCAGAACCTCTTAGGAGTCTTGTTAAAAATACAAATTCCTAGGTTCATTTCACTGGACATAGTGTTTCAACAGAAATGGTGAAATAGTGTCAAATAATCTACACTTTTACAAATATCACAGACAATTCTGAAAATCAGGTTATATTTTGAAAAGAACACCATACAGAGACTGATTCATCTCAAAGAGGAAAGCTCAAATAAGTATCTTAGCCCAGAAAATACAAGCAAGTTTTTTTTGAAACGCTTTGCAGTGCTCCAAGTTTATTCAAATGAAATCAACAAACTCAGAGGAAAGCAGAATGCCTGGGGCACATTTACTCTGAACAGATTTTTGTTGTTGTTGTTGTTTTGCACCAGCTTTTGGTAGTTCTCAGAGATCCAAACATGTAGAGCTCTGGACAATTAATTCTCTGGCATCCAGACCAGACAGTACTCAAAAAAGCACACAGCATCACCACTTCCCTCTTCTTCCCCTGGTGCTGATTCATTTTGGATGTGCATCTCTTGGAGAATGGGCTGCCAAACACAAATCTTAGAACTTCAGAGCAGGATGGGAACTTCTACACAACTTAGGATACAAACTAATGCAAAATTTGGAGTGCAGACCTTCAGAATCTCTGCACTGAGCTTTCCCCTACACCACATTACACTTGTCCTGAAAAGGTCTCTGAAGCCCAGGTCAGAAACGAGGAGCACAGAACAGGGGTGCCCCAAACCCACGAGGGGTGAGGACCAGCTGAGACTTGTGCTATTGCTAGCAAGGGAGGGGTGCAAGTGCACCTCAACTGCATGGCCACTGGGTCCCGACACTCTGCAAGCTAAAGCCAGTGCAAAAGAGAATTTTTATCAAGTGTCAGGAGTGAGCCGTCAAGAGAGGAGAGAACAGGAAAGCCTCCCCCGCGGGAGGCCCGAATCCTTAGATGGCGGGGGGCAGGTTTGAGGGAGGGAACGCTAGATGAGAGACGCCGCGCACCCCCCCTTCCCGGGCCTCAAGGATCCCGGGACCCCAATGAGCTCTGGGCCCCGTGTGCTTGTCTCGGCACAAAGCCCACCCGAGGATGCAAAGATCCGCCGGTCACCCCCACTCAGTTGCCCTTCTTGGCTCACCCACACTAGACTCATCTTCCGACTCACCAGCTCTTCCGGCACTGAAGCCGACGGAACCACCGACTCCCGGCAACCTCGGTGCGACCCCAGCCGGTACGCGAAGCCTAAGGACCCGGATGCAACTCGGGCGTGGAAAGGACTACGGCGCGGCCTGGAGGCGCTGCGCATGCGCGTTCCTCGCACTCTCTAGGGATGAGCTACGTAGAGGGGACGTCAGAGTTCCAGGAGGGTTAAACCGAAATCTTCTCCTGCGAGTCTCCATTTCCCGGCCCATTGCCTTGCCTGCTACTTTTTTTTTTTTTTCTTCTGGAAGATTGAATTGCGGTAGTTTTTTTTTTTTGTTTGTTTGTTTGTTTTTTTTTTTGTCATTAATGAGATTTGGTTTTAGGACTGTGGGTGCTTGCTCTTACTTAGAGCATTACGTTAGTCGTCGTCATGGATATAGACATCCCTCTCTCCATCCCGAGTTGTTGAATGCTCTTTACACGTGTAGTAATGACCCCTAAGATTTTTTTTTTTTAATAAGCTCATTAAGTTAAGTTTGTTACGTGCTGCAAAAACACAAACTGTAATGCATGGGAAATTTTAGAGTAAGAAGGAAATTTTAATGGGATGTGGACTTGGGCTGAAAAGGACTGTAAGTTAAAGATTCTGTTTTGAACTGGGTATCACAGAGTTTTGGTCAGACAAGGGGAGGAAGGAAAGGAAACACGACTGGGGGAGTTATTGTTAAGAAAGCACTTAAAAGTGGGCTTGCGGCCTCCTTCTGTGTTTCTGGCATTGAAAACATTTTTGCTCATGCTGTAAGTACTATGGTTCATTTTGCTTTGTTTGTACTATTTCGTGACTTACTTTACATTTCTCTTAAGTTGGTGTTTCCTACTTCTTATAACCCATATGACACACTCTTTGTAACAGGTTACAGGAAGAAGTCGCCATCAAAAGCAAAATATTTAATACTAAGAAAAATTGTTTTTGACAAGGTGCTGGATAATCAATAAATATTTACCTGACCATAATGAATGAGGCACAACCATGAGTAAAACACACTGTCCTTGCCTTTAGTAAACTACAAGTTTTATGGGAATCATCCACATCATCCTAATACTGTAAAGTAGTCCTAGACATGAGACTCTGAGATACTTCTCTGTGTTTGGGGATGACCTGAGCATCTTGCTCTTCAAATAAATCCTCAAGAAATGGCAAGGTTAACAGCAAGTTTCCCTGAATCTTGAAGAGCTTTGTAGAAAAGTTTTAACAGGCTGTCTGCCAGAGGAAGTAACAGATTTACATTAGTATATGGGGCAGTAAGGTACAGGGAGCTATCTGGTGACAGGAATATGATAGCCCTGGTCTACTATATTTCATAGAGAGAAGCATCAAACAGTAATCATACCCTGTGATCCTGAATAGTTGACAGTTGACATAGAACCTGAAATAGTGTTTCAGTCAGCATGTATCATGCACATGACAGCCAGTGGACAAAAAATGTTTCAGCAACAGATAACAATGGGGATATATGCTGAAGACTAAAACCATACAAGAATAGATACCTATCTGTTGCACTCAAGTATCAGAGAAAATAAATCAACTCCAGATCAGATGCCTCTGCTGATGTAGACACCATAGTGAGCTCCCCACCTTAGATGCCACACTGAGTCAAAGGTAGGGCCAAAAATGATACCCAGAAATGACTAAATTAATGCTTGAAATGACTAAGAAAACACTAAACCATGAACATGAAAAATGATTGATTTAAGTTTCTTGCTTTCACAGAATAAACCTGGAGGGAAAAATTTACGTGAAAGTTATGATAAAATTGTATATCATATGGATATATTACAGGAAAATAACAAATGGTACATTGGAATTTATGACTTCTGAAATTCCCATGTGCTTCCAGATGTTCTAGCAGTGTGTACATGTTAAACAAAAATCATCCTGTGTGCCTGTAAAAAATAGATTGTAAATGGGTCAAGGGTTGATCCGGGTAAACTGGATTTTTCAAAGAAGAGAATACTGAGGAACTCCCTCTAAGCAGAAAATAGCTTGCACAAATGTGTGCAGGCAGAAAATTAAAAGGCATACACATGGAATTCTGACCGACTGCTGTGTAGCTAAGAGTTTTTCCCACTATCTATCATTAAAGTTTCTATTTGGTATGATTTAATACATTGTTTGGGGTGCCTGAAAACCCTGTTACATTAATTTATATGGATAATTTTTGAGCATTCCCAAACCTCAGAAATAATCTATGAAATCATACCAAATAGGAATGCCCTATTTTCAGCTAGCAGGGGAAACGATATTACAAAAACTCACAAAAATTGAATCTGGAAAGAGAGGTTGAGGTGAAATAAAGTACCTTGTATGTTATGCATAGATGTTGCACTTTATATTGTAGACATTAGGGAACCAATGACATTTTGTGAAAGCAATAGAGGCTAATAGAATTTGTTTTAGGAATTAGAATGAGGGGAGATAGTATTATGGCAGGAAAAATACAGACACAGGAAGACTAGGCTCATCTTGTCCCAGCCCCAGTTATTGCACTTATGGCTTAATTTGTTTCATTTGTAATTAAGAATGGATATTAGATTTTACCAAACACTTACCCTCCATCTATTGAAATGATGGATGGTATTGTTTTCCATTTTAGCCCATTGGTGAAATGCAGTGAATTTTAAACATTAAAAACACCTTCAATTGCTAAAGTGTACCTGATGTGGTCATAGTTTTCCTCGGACACAGTTATGTCTTTCAGCCAAAGGCAACTAAACATTTGTAAAGTTTTTGACAAATACACCTTTTCCTGGAAGTGACTTTAGCACTAGATGAGAGTTCTGAGCTGGACAAAATAAGGACAAGGATTTCAATGTTGTTATTGCTGTTTTTTGGGGGGTCCTTATCACTGATATAGGACTATCCTTAACCATAACCAAATACCCCTCTCCTGCCACACACTGAGGTAGAATATGAATATACTCTTACTAAGAGTAAGAGTAGGAACCATTGGGCAATTCATTAAGTGAGAAATGTACAGTGGTCTTCACACTTAGGAATGAGGGAATAATCTCCTGACATAAATAGGATGATTTTACTGTTAAGGATGCAATGTTGCAATATCAGTTTTTGGGTAATAAAAAGCTAGAATGGATGATTATTGATTTAAGTGTTTTATTAAAACCAGGTTCTTCCAGATCTGTCCAATGTGGTTTACATCATATTATAATTACATTCATTATAGGAAGGTTCATTCTAGGCAACAAAATATGTCTTTTAAATGCACTTATCACAATTAAATCACTGTCCCTTTAAATTAAAAAAAAAAAACCTTTTGTTTTTGAAAGCCACAAAAACCAGACAGTAAAATCTGAGGAATTTATATCAGCTCTGAGATTTTTAGAAGATTTCTTTAGATAGGAATCATAAAAATGCAGATGGTAAGAATATATAATGAGATTTAGGGAATTTCAATTTTAATAACATAGACAAAAACTCTATCTCTTGTCTGTAATTTAATGAAGAAAGTATTCCTGTGATCATAAACTATAAAATTACAGTCTCAGAGGTTTTTCAGTGACAACTAGCACATTAAGAGTAAATAAGAGCTTTACAAGGAAACATCACAATACATTGTATTGAAGAATATTTCTTTGTAAGTAATGCTATAGAAGTAAATCAGTGTATTATATATGTTTTTTGTTTTTTGTTTTTTTTTTTTAACCACTGACCGTTAAGGAGACAGTTTGAGGGGCAAACTGAATCAGTAATTTGATTATAGACTAAAGAAATGATTTCTAGTGTTTCTTCTTTAACCCATAAAACTATTTTTTTTTACCATATAATGAATTGCTTAATCTTCAAATGGAGATTTTCAAATAAGATTTAACTTTCTATAATAATAAAAGTAAATCCTAAATAATCTCTGGAGATATTGTAGGTCTTGTCCACAACTGTATCCTCAGCACCTATTTTATTTCATTTTAAAATGAGAGCTGCGGGCCTCCCCGGTGGCGCAGCGGTTGAGCGCTGGGTTGCGAAGCTGCGCGCGGCCTCTGCGGCGCCGGTTCGATCCCCGGCTGCTCCCCGGCCACCAGAGGAGGGTCCCACATGGCGCGCAGACCTCTCCTGCAGCCCGCTGCTCCCCTCAGCAGTGTACTTGGGTCCTTCTGCCTGCTCTGCTCCCCGCTCTGGCTCTGGTGAATTCTCTCGCCCTCCCGCACTTCTGACTGTACCCAGTGCATGTATAAACAAAACAAACAAACAAACCAGCAAACAAATAAATAAAGCATGCCTCTATTAAAAAAATAAATAAATAAAAAATAAATAAATAAAATGAGAGCTGCTATGCTATACTTATACACAAGAGGGCATGATTGAATCTGATATAGGACAGGTTGTGCTGATAGTATTTTCATTTTCCTAAACACTGAGGGTTTTGGCTTTTGCAGTTCTTTATGGTAGTATGTTACTCTGGCTGAAGTATAGACTAGTAGTAACAAACAATATAGTCTATTTAAGAAGCTATCAAATTGAAATTTACCACAATATAAAACTTCCTATTCAGTGTTATTTATAATATTTAAAATATGTATCAGAAAGAATAGATTTATCAAATAACTGGATAAAAAATAAAAAGTGATATAAAATTTTAGGATTTTTTTTCCCTTTGATAGTAGCTTACACATGAACTGGGACTTTCTCTCAGATCTCTCCCACAGGAACTATTTTAATTTGTATAGCACATTCCTTAACATTTAACACCTCCTCCTCCCTACCCCCAATTTTCTGAGTAGTGAATTGAAACAAATTAGTGTAACAGAATTAACCTTAATAAAATGTATTATTCATAGTAGAAAATAATGGTAAACGGTGAAATTAGGGAAGTGGTCCCAATGTTTTATATGCTGGGAGAGAGAGCTTTACTTAAAATTCCTGGACTCTTAGGAAGTGGCTGGTTCTACAAATATCTGAGAATATTAAAGGTTTCTGAGAAAAATCTTCTACTGAGAAACAGAGATGTTTGTGCAATGGGCTTTTGCTTTGCATTTCCTTCCTATTATGAACATTGCTGCTTGAAAATGTGAAGCTCAAGGCTACTGCTTGAGACCATGAATGGCACAGGCACGGAGAAGTCAAACATAGTTCTTATAGGAATGTAGCAGCTACGCCTTTCTCCATTTTTGTATTAGAAAATTACCCCAACTTATTCCCTTAAGTGCAGTTGAAATTCTCATTGAAAGTGATAAAATGCCACGCCATTTGATTTTAATTCCCATCTCTTGGATCTGTGTCCTTTCAATCCTCTTTGTTAATACCTTTGTTTAGACCTTTGCCATTTCTTGCATGGATTATTGCAACAATAGCCTGACTGTAAGTTTATCTGCTTCTACTATGACAGCTTCCTCAGTCCAACTTTCTTTCTGATATGGACTGACTTTAATTTCAAATGGCCATTGTTAACAAAATGTTTAATGTTTTCTCTTAAGGAGTAGTTATTGTAAAGTGGCCAAATAGTTCCTGAGCAGCAATTAATACTTCAGCTCCTATATCACCTTACTTCCCATGTTTCCATAAATTTGGTCCCGTAAGGAAACAATGAGCTAATATGGAATTTGCTTATTTATTACTCATGGGACCTCAGGCAGCATGAGCTTTATGATTGCCATCTTCCCCTCTTTGTCCCCTTTGCTTAGAAAATAAGCCTTATAAGGGGGTTGCAAACTGCAAAACAGTCTGTTCAATCATTGCTTCTAAGAGAGACAATACCTTTATTATTTTATAGGGAACAAATCTGCCCTTCAGCCGGAATGGAGACATTCTTTCTAGTTTTCAAGGATGTTTGCACATCTGAAAATGTAATCTGAGACATGTGGAAACGCAATGGAGAATTTCTCCCAACAGTTAAGAGGTAGGTTTGGGAATAAAACAGAGCTAGAATTAAATTTATATGTTAATGGCTTCCAAATCTATCTCTCCAGCCCAGACTCTTTAAACTCCAGTCTGATATAACCAACTTCTTACCTGACAAGTACACTTGAATAGCTAATGAGAATATTAAACCTACTGTGTCCAAAGCTAAACTCGCAGTACTTCCCCTGCAAAGACTAATGGCAATTTATCTCTCTTGTTACTCAGGCTTCAGACCTTGCTGACACTTTTCCACTTTTCTCACTCATATACCCCATGTTCAATCCATCTGTATATCCTTTTTTCAATCCATCCATATATCTACTTTCAAATATATTGGCAAATGTACAACTTACCTTTCCTTTACTGATATCTCACTTGTACAAGGTATGACTTTCTTTTATCTTGATTAGTGAAGATGTGTTCTAACAAGTCTCCCTGCATTTTTCCCTCAGGTTGCTCTCAACAGTCAAAGTGATCCTATTAAAATTTTAAATCCTAGAATATAAAATCCCCATTTTCTTTTTTTTTTTTTAAAGATTTATTTATTTATGAATACAAGAACTGGGCCACAGGCTAGAGGTGCTGGGGGTGAGAGAATTCAACAGTGACAGAGTGGGAAATAGCCACTCAGTTTTTTCCCCTCAGTCAGGTGTGTATACTTCCACCTACAGGATTTAGCTCTTCCTTCCACACAGCCCCTGACTCAGCTGGCAGACCTGTAACCTATATCCCTCTACCCCAAACCACAGTCTTTAGGCATTTCTCTCCACTCATCTCCTGTTCAGTGAAGCATAACTCTCTTCTCTGTGTCTTCTGTCTCATTGTGTTGCTCCCCAACATCCAAGAGGTGTTCCAGTTATACCCCAAGCCAGGGAACTCTCTGGGTGTAGTGTCTCTCTACTTAACTGTTAAATTGTCCTTTGGGAGCAAAACAAGGAAGCTTGTCTGTTGCAGTCTTGGTCTTTAATCATTATCCTGACCTTATTTAAAATTTCGCTCTCTAACCATTTCTGTTTCCCTTTTGTGTTTCATTTATTTTTGTGGGCATTCATCATTAGCTAGCATACTCTTTGTATGTTTTTACTTTTTATCTTTTTCTATTTCCCCTTCTAGAATATAAGTTTCTTGATAGTAAGTAACTTATCTGTCATCTTCACTATGGTAGTGCCACCATCTGGAGCAATGCCTCACACACAGTTGGTGCTCAGTAATCATTTATTAAATGAATGGAAGCATGAATGAAGCTTGGCTTTGCCCCTTGTTTTTCTTAGGCCTTGAACAAACAGTTAACCTAAGATGGTCTTTTTTATCAGCAAAATAGAAAAAAAAACATGTAGCACAATCTAATAATAATAAATTATTATGAAGGTTAAGTAATGTAATGTGCCTAAAATACTTAATATGCATTGTGACTGGCACACAGTAGGCACTCTGATTCTCAGGAGTGTTGCCACCCCCCTCTTTCTAATTTGTGTTAGTAGTGTGATTTATAGCTTTCTGTGTCATATATTGCACATTGTGAGTTGTTACCTAATTCTTGTTTGTGTGCCTAGCTTGTTTGTGCCTACGGTAGGAACAGAGAAAAATAAAGAGGCTTCAGTAGTTACAAGTGGCTCTAAATACATTATGTCATTAGATCCTCAAAATAAAACCATGTGGAAAAGAGGATAAAAGTCACTCTTTTATAGATTAAAAAAAAATGAGGTTCAGAGGTATTCACAATATATTGCCATATCTTAATCTGGTGGTGATTTTTTGTTGTTATTTAGATGAAAAGAGTCTAATATTTTCTAAAAGGTTACAGAATAAAAGCACCTTTGAAACAGAAGCAATCTATATACCAATAAATGTTAATTTGATTTCTCCAATTCCCAGTTGTGTTTGACCTTTGCAGGCATTTAAACACAGTTTCAATATCTTGTATTAGACATGAGAGATCACCAGTATTTTCTTTTTTTTTTTAAGATTTATTTTATTTATTTGTGCATACAAGAGCTGGGATGTAGGCCAGAGGTGTGGGAAGTGAGAAGATTCAATGGAGATAGAGTGGGGAGCAGAAAAGGCAGATTGACTGAAATACACTGCTGAGGGAGCAGCTGGTGAGACAGGAGGGGTCTGCTGTATCATGTGGGTTATCTCCCTGTCTGGGGATCAAATTCCTGCTGCAGTGGCTGCTGATAGCTTCATAGTGCTGAGACTTGCACCACCAGGGGGCCCCTGTATTTTCTTTATTCTCTTATACTTCATTTATATACCTATTACTGGATGGTCAATCAAACAATACCTAATTTTTGTAAATAGTCTGTTCTTAAAGAAGAGATCAGCTCATAACACAAATAGCAAGGTCATCTTCTCAAAAATAAAATAGCTCATAAAAGTTATTATGCGCTATTTGAGGATTTAAAAATAGATTTTGCTTCTAAATTGGCGTCTGAAATGACATTAATTAAAATAGCTGTATAATCATCACTTAAATATTCATTAAATCTTTGGTAATATCTTTCCTAGTAATTGTTTTGACAAAGCAATTTATAGAAAACATCACTATCTTAGCAAATTATAATTACCATCTTACAAATAAAGATAGTTTGGGAGTAATGACAGGTGATTGAAATAGGACAGCTATTTGATAAGGAGAGAGCAGTTTCTGGGCATCTGGGGGAAGATTGGAACAATTTTTGTGGGTATATTATTGCTGCTGTAAAAAGTTAGCACAAATTAGCTTAAAATGATGCAAATTTATTATTTTAAGATTCTAGGACTCAGAAGTCTGAAATGGGTCCCATTGGGCTAAAATCAAGGTGTTGGCAGAGCTGTACTCTTTCATGGAGGTTCCAAGACAGAATCCATTTTATTTTTTATTTCTAGCAAATAGTTTCCTAGATTCCTTGGCTCATGATCTCTTTCAGTCTTCAAAACCATTAGTCTTTCTAATAATGCTATATTACATGTTCTGACTCTACTGCTTCCCTCTTGCTCATTTAGGGCGTTTATGATTCAGTTGAGTCCACCTGGAAAATCCATCTGATAAGCCACTTTAATTTTATATGCATCTGTAATTTTCTCTTGCCATCTGTATATCCCAGGTATGGGGCTGTGTGGATCTTTGGAGGTATGTTATTTCACCTACCGTAGTAGATATAGCAAAGATAGAGGCCTACGATGGTGTAAGATAGTATAGTTATGGCGTTTGTTTAGGTCAGGAGTGAGGTATGAATATACATTATAGTTTAATACTATTTCACATCTCATCTCAGTTCTCTATTTTAAGTTTTGGTCTCTTTAAGAATTTCTAATTATGCCTTTCTATGGCTATTTGATCCATTTTTGAGTCCATCACTAGCAATTAACCTCAGTTACTTATTTTTCTGCCCACCTGCCACTTTCATTGTTTTAGCAAATGATTTTCTGACTGTCAGTAATATATGTTAGATGATTGAATATGAATTTTCTCATACTACAGTTCCTTTTATGGCTACTTTCTGGAGGATAGAGGACAAGCTTATTCATTATTCTAATTTCAGCTCGTATTTATTATTAACCACCACCAGGTGAAAGTGATTGTGTTTGGAATAGCAAATGATGTAAAATTAAACAAACAAAAAGCCTACAGAGCTTTTTCTTCAAATGATGCCTTTCATGGAAGGCTATAGGACATTATGTGAAACACATGAAAATAGAACTTTTTTTTGGCAAAGAGAAAACTAATATCAGTCCTTGTCCTTTTCCCTAAAAAAAAAAAAAAAATGAATTCAGGAGCCATTAGGAATTGTACAAGGAAGTAGAGATAAAACAAATGAAAATTTTATTTTTTATCAAAAAATTTATATTAAGTGAGATATAATTGAATGTAACATTGTGTAAGTCAAGATGTAAATGACAAAGTGGAACACCCATTCATGATAAAAGCCCTTGAAATTTTTGGAATACAAGGAACATACCTCAACATCATAAAGGCCATCTATGACAAGCCAACAGCCAGTATCATTCTCAGTGGTGAAAAGCTGAAAGCATTTCCATTAAGATCGGGAACAAGACAAGGATGTCCACTCTCACCACTGCTTTTCAATATAATACTGGAAGTCCTAGCTAGAGCAATAAGACAAGAGAAAGACATACAGGGAATCCAAATAGGAAAAGAAGAAGTCAATCTATCACTATTTGCAGATGATATGATAATATACATAGAGAACCCCAAACACTCCACAGAAAAACTAATTCAACTCATCAATCAGTTCAGTAAAGTGGCAGGATACAAAATCAACATGCAAAAGTCAGTAGCCTTCCTATACACAAACAATAAATCTGAAGAAGAAGAAATAAAAAAAAAACATCCCTTTTATTATTGAAACAAAAAAAAAATCAAATACTTGGGAATAAATCTAACAAAAGAGGTAAAGGACCTATACAAAGAAAACTATAAAGCACTGTTAAAAGAAATAGAAGAAGACACAAAGAAATGGAAAGACATCCCCTGCTCATGGATTGGAAGGATAAACATTATTAAAATGGCCATCCTACCAAAAGCAATCTACAGATTCAATGCTATTCCAATAAAAATTTCAATGTCATTCTTCAAAGAAATAGAACAATTATTGATGAAATTCATATGAAATCACCAAAAACCCCGAATAGCCAAAGCACTCCTGGGAAGGAAAAAAAAAAAAAGGGAATGGAGGCATCACACGCCCAGACTTCAAACTATACTACAAAGCCATAATCATCAAAACTGCATGGTATTGGAACAAGAACAGACACACAGACCAATGGAATCAAATAGAAAATCCAGAAATAAACCCACAGATTTATGGTCAACTAATCTTTGACAAAGGAGCAAAGAATATGCATTGGAGCAAAGAAAGTTTGTTCAATAAATGGTGCTGGGAAAACTGGGTCGCTACATGCAAAAGAATGAAGCTTGACCACTACCTCACACCATACACAAAAATCAACTCAAAATGGATTAAAGAACTAGACATAAGACCTGAAACCATAAAATACATAGAAGGAAATATAGGCGAAACACTATGTGATATGCACATCAAAGACAACTTTACAGACACATCACCCAAAGCAGTGATAGTGAAGGCAAAGACAAACAGCTGGGACTACATCAAATTAAAGAGCTTCTGCACAGCAAAAGAGACAATAACAAAACAAAGAGAAACCCCACCAACTGGGAGAACATTTTTGCACATAACACTAATGATAAAGGACTGATCACAAAAATCTACAGAGCTGATGAGACTCAACAACAACAAAGAAAATAATCCTGTCAAAAAATGGGCAGAAGAGCTAAAAAGAAACTTCTCTGAAGAGAAATGCAAATGGCCAACAGGCATATGAAAAAATGTTCAACATCACTTGTAATCAGGGAAATGCAAATCAAAACTACCATGAGATACCATCTTACACCAGTGAGAATAGTACATATTAAAAAAAAACTAGCAACAACAAATGTTGGCAAGGTTGTGGAGAAAAAGGAACTCTCCTGCACTGTTGGTGGGAGTGCAAACTGGTCCAACCACTATGGAGAGCTGTGTGGAGATTTCTGGACCTACTAAACATAGAGCTTCCAAATGATCCAGCAATTCCACTCCTAGGTATTTACCCAAAGGACACAGAAACATCAATTCCAAAGAGCACCTGCACCCCTATGTGTATAGCAGCACTATTTACAATATCTAAGCTTTGGAAACAGCCCAAATGCCCAAAAATAGATGACTGGATCAAGAAGATGTGGTACATATACACCATGGAATATTACTCAGCATTCAAAACAGATAAGCACATGCAATTTGCAGCAACATGGATGGCACTGGAAGGGATCATGCTCAGCGAAATAAGCCAGAAAGAAAAAGAAAAATACCGGATGGTCTCACTCATAGCAGGAATCTAGAAAACTTAAATAAGGGACCAGGAAAATGAATAACTATAAGAAAATCAAAATCAACAAACAACTATGAACTGAAGATACTCTATGGGGGATGAGGGGCAGGGAGGGGAGGGTTTGGGGTCAAAATAAAGGGGTTGCAATTGTATGGGGAATATAAAAATAAAATTTATTTAAAAAAGATGTAACTTTATATTTATATATATATATATATATATATATATATGGCAAATTGATTACCACAATAAGCTTCGTTAATTCATCACTTCACATAGTTACAATATTTTTTTCTTGTAGAGAGAACTTTTAAAATCTGTTTTCTGAGCAACTTCAAAAACACAACACAGAATTCTTTATCTACAGACACTCACTCTGTTCAACGTTACATACCAGAACTTACTCATCTTAAAACTGGAAGTTCTACTCTTTGACCATGTTCTCCTACTTTTTCCACTCTCTGTTCCTCTGTCCCTGGAAACAAATAAAACCTTTAGTAGAATAAACAGTGGATAAGTGACAAGAGTGAGGTAGAGTGGAAGTTCAGGAAATAGAAAATTCACTAAACTCTGCTGGAATCCATTGGTAGTAGAATTGCATTTTGAAGGACAAACTAAAATTTTGGATGAATCAAAATAATAAGAAAGCAGCAAAACAAAAAGCAAAGAACTACACGAGGGCCGAGAAACAAAGGAGGACAGGGTACGTTTGTGGACATAATGTGGACAATAACATTAACTAAATTGAGAGAGGATTTAAAAATATGGATCAAGACTTGAGTTGGTAAAAATTGGGTAAAAACATTAAATTTCAGGGAGAAAGAATTGAGTTTATTTCATTTGCTCATGGAAAATTGTATTAACGTAAGAGTTAGAAATTGAAGCACATTAAATTTAAAAAATGTACCTTGTTTGCGATACCAGTTGATTGTCCAATAATCATTTGTGCGCTAAGTAAATAATGTGTATTGAATTGTGACACCTACTTTGATTTCCTTTCTGTTATCTGTAGTGTGTCCTTGTTTGTGACAATGCCCTGATCCCAAAGATATTCTCTCTCATACCCACACCAAAGATATTCTCTCTCATACCCACACTTCTGTAATAGTCCATATCAAGTTTTCCTATTTTCTAGATGGCCTTTAATTTTATTTAAACATAGCAGAGATCAGTATGAATATAAAGACTATTTATACAGCATTCCTGACAATGGTTTTATTTCAGTGAATTCCCACAAGAAGGTTGATTTGACAGATGTGAGTGGACTTTATATGGCTTCAGACCTCAAAGGAAATCATGGCTTATTTTCACAAATCTGTCAGTGTTTGCTATAAACTTTCAGTACCTTCTGCTGTCATATCATTCAGCATACAGTTTTCAATAACTTTTTGTTAAATTGAGTCTTACATTGAATATTCTCCCGCTGCAGTTGTTATTGTTGTGTTATTTGTTTAGATTTATCTTTTGGATCACTGGCACAAAAATCTTAATTCATTTCTTGGGAAAACCAGTGAGGTACCCTTCTGGATCCATTTCTGTAAATAGCATAATTTCTTAGGCAAGAAACCAAGGAGTGTCATTATTGATATTTTCTTTCTCTTGTTCCCATCAATTATATTTCAAAAAAATGGTGACAATTATCTGTTCCTCTTCTTCTTCATGCCCTTTACAGTGTAACTTTCCATCTGTTCCCATCAAGAGACTAACCTAACTCCTTCACCTTGAATCTGAGTAGATTTTGTGACAAAGATATGTTATAGACATCATATATATCATGTATAATATGTATACTGTTTATGTTTTTCTTGTATTATTTACAAATAATTATACATTAAACTTAGAACTTTTGTTTAGTATCAAGTATCATAGCCACATTAATTCCAAGATATCTCAGTTCTCTTTCATCTTTAACCCAATAAATATTTTTAACCTAATGACTTTGAGATACAGGTTACCATTGTAAAATTTAGCCACTCAAAATATGTAATTCAGTAATTTTTTAGAATGCTCACAGAGCTATACAACACATTAAAATAAATTTTAGAACATTTTTTCACCCTTAAAAGAAACTTTGTACTCACTATCAATCACTCTCCATAGTCCTCCAACCCTTCAACACTAGACAAACACTGACTTAATTTTTGTTTTTAATGATTTGCCCTTTCTGAAGGAAATTCATATGAATGGATCAAACAGCATATGGTCTTTTATGTCTGTTCTCTTTAACTTACCATACAGTTTTCAAGGTTCATCCATGTTCATCCATGTACTAACAATGTCTTAGTACTTTATTACTTTTAATGCTGAATAATACCTTATTGTATGACTGTGTTGTATTTATCCATTCATCAGTTAATAGATATTTCAGTGTTTCCCTTTATTATGTATAATGCTACAATGCACAATTCATGTACAAGTTTTTCCATTGGTATATTTCTCTTTGGTTTATACCTGAAAGTGGAATTGATCACATAGAGCTATGTTTGTGGGTCTGCAGGTTACTAATATACATTTTAATTATTGATAAGCATGGAGATAATCTTGAATAATAATTTATTGTCCATATAATATTTATTTAACAAGTATTTAATACATATACTACAGTAGTATTCAGTAGTTGTGGCCTCAGATAACAAGAAAGAGTAACACATTTGTATATTCTGTTGTAGTTGTCAGTTATAAAATTCAAAGGCTTGTTTATTGGTATTGGACCTTCTAGGGGAAATTAGAATATGAAAAGTGGGATAATTGACTCTGAATATATTTTTAGAGTTAAATCAACTATCAGTGTATTTTATTCCTTTTGTTATGCTTCTATCCCAAGGAAATTAAGTGACCCTAATGATTATTAGTTCAATGAATAAACCTAACTTAGCTGGAAATAGAAATCCAGAAATTAAAACTACTGACTATACCAGATTGCTAGATTTTTTAAAAATGGAATTCTGTTAATTTGTAAATAGGTTCTCATATACAAAAGACCTATTCCTTCCCACATCCAGCAAAGTAACTTGGACACTTGAAGAATACTTATTAACTAAATAGAGTAAATCAATTACTGTCAAAGTCAGAATTAGTTTTCCTATGTCTTACACCATTCAGCTTCAGTTTTGTCATTGCTTGCATTTTGCTTTTCTCTAAACCTGTCTCTGTTTGTGTTATAAGTGTTTTCTTTCAAGGCGTGTTGATATCTCATTTACTCTAAATGGGAATTTATGCTTATTGATCACCACATACTCAGTGTGGTTTTTCGATATACTACCTGTCTTTAAAAGTGAATGTTTTGGGCCTCCCTGGTGGCGCAGCGGTTGAGCGCTGGGTTGCGAAACTGCGCGCGGCCTCTGCGGCGCCGGTTCGATCCCCGGCTGCTCCCCGGCCACCGGAGGAGGGTCCCACATGGCGTGCAGACCTCTCCTGCCGCCCCCTGCTCCCCTCAGCAGTGTACTTCGGTCCTTCTGCCTGCTCTGCTCTCCGCTCTGGCTCTGGTGAATTCTCTCACCCTCCCGCGCTTCTGACTGTGCCCAGTGCATGTATAAACAAAACAAACAAACCAACCAGCAAACAAATAAATAAAGCATGCCTCTATAAAAAAAATAAATAAATAAAAAATAAATAAAAGTGAATGTTTTGATGTATGTTTTAAATACTAACAATAATTCAAAGAAATCATGTCATGCAAAAGATTCTTGATATTTGTAAATCAGTCGCACACACAGACACACACACACGAATTTCGTAGACTTAGTGATTTTGATTCATCTTGATCTGATAAAAGATGTCAGTTTATTCTGTTAAAAAATGGACCTAGGGCCTCGCCGGTGGCGCAGTGGATTGAGCACAGTGCTGTGAAGCTGTCCTCAGCCTCTGCAGTGCAGGTTCGATTCCTGGCCAGCCAGGGAGATACCCACATGGCACAGCAGACCTCTCCTCCCTCGCCTGCTGCTCCTCTCAGCATTGTAGTTCAGTCAGTCTGCCTGTTCTGTTCCCCACTCTGTCGCTGGTGAATCCTCTCAACCCCCACACCTCTGGCCTATACCTAGCTCTTGTATAAATAAAAATAAATCTTTTTTAAAAATG
Source organism: Talpa occidentalis (assembly GCF_014898055.3). NCBI lineage: Eukaryota > Metazoa > Chordata > Mammalia > Eulipotyphla > Talpidae > Talpa > Talpa occidentalis. Next base: position 25,522,404 of record NW_023604972.1, read on the forward strand.
GGCCTAAAAAGGAATGAAGTGTTATTATTGTTGATGGAAATAATAGGACAGTAAAGAACACTAATAAGTGACTTAGAAGATGGGGACCCAGGCTAAATTAAAACCAGGCAATCAAATTCAGTGGCCACTCAGCTGTAGATCATGAGCACATTCACCGTACGTTTTATATAAAAACGTGAACCTATGAGCCATGAAATATTTCAGTGAATGCCCTGGGAAAATTAATTTTTATATATTTATAGATGTAAAAATTTTGAGATATTTTATAAAAGTAGTGCTGGTTTAAAACTTTCTAAATTTTGACATTTAGTTTTGATGTATTATGAACAAATTCTGTGTGTTACAATATTTAAGAACTTGGAGTGTTTATGACTCAGCCTCTGTCCTCTGGAATGGCAATGGTAATTTTACAAAGACATAATCATTTCACTCACTGCTGGTTTCTTACTCATTAAACGCATGTTAGTCTGCAAATCTAGATACATGGATGGTGTTCTGTGTCAATTTTGCAGTAACATTAAAATGTGATTTAAGGTAAACTATTTTGTAAATTATTGTTTATGTTCATGATTACAGCTTTTAAATCGATTTTCAATATATAATTTTTAGAAGAACAGGAAAATGAAAAAAGTGTCACTATAATTAAAATTAAACAGCAATATTTAACAAATACAGAGCTAGATCACAACTTTCCACTTTTGTTAGATACTTCATAGAAAGGTAGGAGAGAGTCATCCTTTTATTTTTATTTTAATAAAGGTATTTTTATGGATATTAAGTATTCTACTATTATTGAAAACTTCCTGATTAACATTTTATAGTTCAAATTGTCACAATTTGCAGCTACTAATAAGTTTCACCACTAGAGGTCAGTGTTTATCTACAGTGAAAGCCAGTTGCTTAGAAGTGCTTAGAAGTGATGTAACTGAAAAACTTATAGTGTGTGGCTTACAGTTTAAAGGAACATTGCTGCAGGGAAAGTCTAAATTTAGGCAGAGGTTCCTACAGACTAAACTACCATCCTTATTAAATTTAGTGATTCCACAGAGCTAATGATTTTTCTAGACATTTTATTCAGAGATAGCTAAATAGTAATTATGTTCAAAATACCCATGTATGTATTTTAGGAGAGTTAAAAATGCTTTACCAAAGAGGCTGTTTCTGAAATAGATGCTTTTCAAGGTCCCTAGTGGTTGATGGGCAAGAGTCATTCAAGAAATTGGGTGAGTAGAAAGAGAATTAGTTTCCATTATGATTGTATCAATTACAATCAGATTATATCAGATCAATTGAGGATCTGATGCAGCTTCTTAGTCCCAGCATTTTTCTTTGCAAAATGAGGGTGAAAGGCCCCATGGTTTTAGTGGTCCCTTCTTGTCCTGCCTTGTTAGAAGTATTTGTCAGTATGTCAGATTTTGAAGTTTTAGAATGAAAGGTAGTGAAACTATTTTTTCTCTTTTGTCCCCAAAATAGGCAAACACCAAGACAGCAACAATAAAAGTTGCATTGAATATTTTATGATATTAGAATGAAGTGACACTTACTAGAAATTTTTCCCTTGTAGTGATGTGAAACAAAAATTGTGTAATGATTTTGGTCAGGTTAATGTATTTTCGATCATTTGTGTGTAATGTTATTATTTTATCAATGCCTGTTTTAGAAATTAAGTTGGTACCAATCGATGCAAAGAGTAAAAATTTCTGGTCCAGAATTTGCTGGATTCATTTTCTTTCCCATCCTTTGACCCAGAAGATCCACTCTCAGAGGAACCCTGCAACCCTCCATGTTTCAGTCTCTAATACTAGTTCTAAGCCAAGTGTCCCCTGATCTTGTGTTCAGAACTGTCAATGATAAAAATATCTAGACTTTGGTGTAAATTCTACAGAGAATTTCACACATATTATTTTATCTTTGTAATGACCCTGCGAAATGAAGCAAACGATATTCCCAACCCCATTTTGGAATTCGGAAGATCAAGATTCAGCTTTGAGTCATATTCCAAGTGATTTGTCATTTTGTAAGCTAACCATGACTGGAATCTCAACCCTTAGTTTCATATTGTTTTCTTTTCCCTGAAGACCCAAGTTCTCTTTTGTGTTAAAGATCAGTTCACAGGTTTCAGTTTTGAGATATTTCCTCTTGTTTTAGAGTCCTGACTAGTAGATTGTTTTAGAGTCCTGTCTAGTAGATTGTTTTAATATACCATCTGTTATGAACTGAAGATGACTTAAAGAGATGAGGTCATTAGGGTGTGCTCTAACATAATGTGACTGGTGTCCTTATAGGAAAAGGATACTTCAACACATAGCAACATCAGGAATGTTAATGTACAGAATAAAGAGCATGTGAAAGAGTGACTATTTGCAAACAAAGAGACATGAGAAGAAATCAAACCTGCCAGCACCTTGATCTTGGACTGCTGCTCTCCAGAACTAACTGTAAGACAAGTAAGTCCAGTGTTTTAGATCACTCAGTCCATCGTATTTAGTAATGGCAGCCTTAACTGACAAAGACATCATCCATCCCTCCGTCCTTTGCGAACATATGCTAGACATTATGTCACTCTTTGAAATAGATAAAAGGAATAATCCATGTCTTTGAGGCACTCAATCTGTGTTAAGTATGATTATAGTGGTGTTATGGGTTGAGGGGTAGGTAGATAATTGATACTGAGTTTTCACAAGGTATACACAGGGACTCACAGGAGATGAATTGAGGAATAACACAGAGATGATACACGAGTTCAGAGCCAGGAAATAGCCTACCAAATATTCCCTATTTATGAGCATCACTATGAATTCTCACAGCTCATTTTTGTCTAACTGTCCTTTGAAAACTAGAGAAACAGAATGTTATCAGTATGCTTCACTTTTGAATACAGAGAGAATATTGTCTACTATGAAATAGGTTTTTGATACCCATAAATAATGTAGGACTTGAGAGAAGGCAGCATTATGTAACTTATAAGTTCATAATGTACCCAAATTTAATATGATCATTCTGTGTATAGTTCAACACATTACATCCTTTTCTGGAATATTGGTAAAGTAAGAGATTATACTAGATGGTTATTATAAACTATTCTGATTTCTTTTGATGTATTATTTTCTCTCCAAAGGTTATTTTCCCATAAGTTCAAAACATCAATCTTTGTTTCCAGAAGCAACCATTATTAAATCCTTGATTTTTAAAAAATTTACATCCTGCCTTTAAGATACATGTTCTAATAATACCATCATTACAACAGACCCATCTTAAGACCCTGTTTTCATGAGACTCTTTTTGTCACGCTTTTCAATTTATACCTTTTTGATAAATCTCTAGGTAGTTCCAGTGATGGTAGAGTACTACCTAAAATGCAATAACTCTCTCACAGGTAGCAATTTAAAATAAGATAAAATATAAAATAAAACAACTAATTTAAGGAGAGCAGCACTAAGCAATCATTTGACAGTTGAAATAAAGGAATCCCATGGGGTAAGTTTAAGTGTCTTTTCCTTGGGGAGCATCCTGGTCTATGAAGTATAGGGGAACTCAACTTCAGAGAACCTAAGTTTTAAAAGTTTAAATGGTGAGGTTCAGAGTTCAGGATTGCTAGACCAGGTGGAAATTGAGGAGGAAAATATTAAAAAGGAAGGAATCATAAAAAGGCCTGCAATCTTGTTCTGTCTTTGCATGAACTGAATTATGCATCAACAGGGCATATCTCTAGGGATGCAGGGGAAAACAAAAACTCATTGGCTAAAAATGCTAAGCAAAGATTTGAATCTATCTACTACCTGGATGACAGGAATTGACATTTAAATCTTTCCAAATGAAAAGCGTTTTTAATTGAAACCCCAGAAGAGCTATGATTTAGGAATAATGATTTTTTTTTTTCTTTAGAACTGAGCAGTCTTCATAAAACTAAGGCTAAACTTTAACAAGCCCTCCCTAACAGAGCATCAAACCAAACCTTTACAAGTTCTGGATGTATAGTAAATTAGGTATTTGCAAATAAAAAACAAGCACTCTTTAGAAGAAGATTCTAGGTTATGCAGTTTTTCTATGATAATCCACAATGTGCAGTATATAATTGAAATTGAAAACCCATGTGAATAAAGAAACAGGAAAGTGTGGCCCATACTCAAAAGAAAAAGTAGATAGGAGAAACATTCTTGAAGAAGATTCAACTGTTAGAACTAGAAGATAGGGTTTTAAATGATCTATTGTAGGGATTTAAAGGAACTGATGCTGAGTAGATGAAGAATCTCACCAGAAAAATGGATGTTATAAAAAAGAAAAATTGAAAATTCTACTTAAAAGTATGTGTTTGAATTGTAGAACTCACTGATGAGTTTAATAGCAAACAAAAGATGGGCAAATGAAAAGATTTGTCAGTGAACTTAAAGAACAATTGATAAAAAAAATATTAAATCTGAAGAACAGAGAGAAAATTTTTAAAGGTCTTTTTTTAAGATTTATTTATTTATGATTACAAGAACTGGGGTACCGGCCAGAGGTGTGAGAGGTGAAAGAATCCACCAGAGACAGAGCGGGTAACAGAACAGACAGGTAGACCAAAGTACACTGCTGAGGGGAGCAGCAGGCGGGTCAGGAGAGGTCTGCTGTGCCATGTGGGTAGCTCCCTGACCAGGGATCAAACTCGCGTTGCAGAGGCTGCGGACAGCTTCACAGCGCTGCACTCAACCCCTTGTGCTACCATGGAGGCCCGAGAGAAAAATAATTTAAAAGAAGTGACTGGCACCTCACTGTATTAGAGAACATATCAAGCTCTCTAACATCAGTGTGTCATTGAATTTACAAAGAATACAAAGAGTAGATGGAGGAGAAAATATTTAAAGAAATGCTGGCTAAATGTGTAAAATTTGGTGAAAAACATCAGCTTATAGACATATAAAGGTTAGTAGATACAAGCAACAAAAAGACAATACACTTATAACTCTAATTACATTATAGTCAAATGATTGAGAACCAAAGATTAAAAAAGAAATCTTTTTCTTTCTTTTTTTTTTAATTAAGGTGACATTGACTTCTAACATTGTTTATGATTTGAGATATAGGGTCTCCCCCTTCAGGTGTTATTTCCATACCATACTCACCACCAAAACACATAGTCCTCCACCATAGTTCATTGTGTGCCATCTCCATTTTGACCTCTCTGTAACCCCTCAATTCTACAGCCATATTCCTAGGAAGTAAACCTGTGCTCAAAAGATAAACATAGGCTCAAAGTAAATGGTTAGAAAATAATCCTACAAGAAATGAGATACAAAGAAAGACAGGGGTTGCCATACATATATGAGATTAATTAGATTTCTAGGTAAAAATAGTAGCAAGAGACAGGGATGGGTATTATATAACTTTTAAGGAAACTATACATTAGGAAAACAACACTTTACAAAAAATATTCACCAAATGAAAGTGCATCAAAATACATAAGGCAGTTATCAAGTCTGAAACACACATTGGCAGTAACACAATTGTTTTAGGGACATCAACATCCCACTTTTTCCAATGGACATATCAACTAAATATACAACAAAACAAGGAAATAATAGCCTAAAACAAAGATTTCAACCACATGGACCTCATAGACATGTATAGGGCACTGCTCTGCCCCCAAAAACTGCACACACATTCTTCTTAAGTGCACACAGTACATTCTTCAGGGCAGACCACATATTGGGCCACAAGACAAGCATCAATAAATACATGAAGATTGAAATCATGTCGAGTATCTTCTCTGAACACATTGGTCAAAGTAAAAATCCCCCACAAAAAGAAATAGTAAAACCTCTAGTGGGACCTCCCTGGTGGCTCAAGGGGTTAAGATGCAACCTATGAAGTTGTCCACAGCCACTGAGGTACGAGTTCGATCCCAGGCCAGGGAGCTACCCACATGGTGCAGCAGACCTCTCTTGACTTGCCCACTGCTCCCCTCAGCAGTGTATTTCAGTCAATCTGCCTGTTCTGTTCCCTGCTCTGTCTCTGGTGAATCCTCTCATCCCCCACACTTCTGGCCTATACCCCAGTTCTTGTTTGCATAAATAAATCTTAAAAAAAAAAAAAACCTCTATTATGTGGAGATTGAACAACACTACTGAATGACTCTTGGGTTAACAAAGAAATCATAGAAGTTAAAAAAATAACTTGATACAAATAGAAATGAGAACATGACCCTCCAGAACCTATGGGATACAACAAAGGCAGCACTAAGAGGGAAGTACATAACATGTAGGCTCACATCAAAATACAAGAAATAGCTCAAGTAAATAATCTTATCTCTCATAAGATGAACAAAACCAAAAGCTAGTAAAAGGAAGGAAATAATAAAAATCAGAGCAGAAGTAAATGAAATAGAAATTAAAGAGACAGCTCAAAAGATTACTGAAACCAAAAGCTTTGTATTACTGTGATGAAAATGTGTGCACATGTGAGAAATGGTTATGTTATATGTTCAGAAGCTACGTGTATGTCTCAAGTTGTACATGAGAAACTACATCCTCTATCAATATTTGAGTAAAAAATCTATATGTACCACTTGTTTCTGGAGTGGCCCTTCAGTTAAGAGTTCATAGGTATAAAACCAGAATGAGACTTTAAAAAAGTCTTTGAATATTGACATTTTCATGTGAGGTTGGGTGGAGGTAACAGGACTCCTGAGGATACTTTGCAACTTGATGTACCTTTACTGTTGCTTTCTGTTGTTACTGTCCCCCCACCCCCATGCTGCTTATTTTGTTTCCATTGCATGGCTTTTTTTAAAAAAGATTTATTTATTTATGCATACAAGAACTGGGGTATAGGCCAGAGGTGCGGGAGATGAGAGGGTTCACCGGAAACAGAGTGGAGAACAGAACTAATTGAAATACACTGCTGAGGGGAGCAGAAGGTGAGACAGGAGAGGTCTGCTATACCATGTGGGTAACTCCCTGGCCAGCCAGGGATGGAACTCATGCTGCAGAGTCTGTGGATAGCTTGATGGTGCTGTGCTTAACCCCTTGCGCCACCAGGGAGGCCCCCCATTGCATGGCTTTACTTGCTTATCCAAATCATCTTTCAAGCTCAGTTTTGCTGGTAAATGTTAACTGTCATTTTATAAACCTAAAGAAATGTTAACATTCCAGATTCAAAATACCTAATTTAATAAAATCTGTTAATACCATGGATTGCCTGGATTTAGGATACTTTCTGTTGCTTTCTCTTTATATCCAATTAATCATTTTTAGTCCTTCCTCCATTCCTAGTTCATTCTTTCTTGCTTGCTAAAAATAAAAAATATTTATTGAGAGTCAGTTATTTCCTGAGTAATGAGAGTACAGAAGTGAACAAAATGAAGTACTTTATTCTAATAGAAGGATATGAATATCAAATATTAAAGTGTAATATATTACACAGTGTAATGTTGTTAGTGGAGTTCATCAAGAGGACTTGACAATGGTTGACCAGTGAGCAGGGCTCTGGCAATTTGAGGCTCCCTACTCTCTCTTCTGTCCTTCAAATATATGTTTTACACCACTATTTCCATACTGGGAACCACTTCAAGAACTTGACCTTGAGAAAGTATTTTATAATTGAGACCATCTGGACTATATACCCAAATAGATTTGTGTGTGTAAGCTCCTTTACTTATGAAAACTGCCATCTACCAATTTGAAGTACCTCTTTCTTTGGTCTCCTCTTGCCCTCCCTCCATTGGGATAGGGGGCAGTTTCATATTTCATCCAGGAAGCTTCCTAAATTGCAAACCAACAATTGTCTAGCTAGCCAAGTGGCCAAAGAAATGGGTCTTGGGAAAAAAGCATTTGTAGAGGAAATTCCAGTTTGGACATCAAACTGTATGTGTAGAAGGGGACCTGTGTTGTCAGATGTTTATAAATCTCTGCATGAGTATGGGGATGCTCCTAAAATGCCAGCTGGTTTGATTCATTTGTTTGAGAAACTTCACATAATGAAAAAGAAGGGAAATGAATGGCTGCTGAAGTGGGCTGGCCCTGGCTGTAGGCAGTTTGGTTGACCACCAAAGCCCAACTAGAACCTTTAACTTCACTTAGAAAGTTAGAAGAAAAGCCAAGGTTAGAGAAGGCCTTGAGATGTCTGTTATCTGTTACCACTGAGCTTTGCAGGCAATGTGAGAGAACAAGGTCAGTTGGAGACCTTACGGTGTGTTTTGCAAAGGTAGGAGGGTGCAAGCTGCAATGTATTAAAGTCCAATGGTTTGTGATAAAACATGATTGGGATGCTAAGTCAGGGAATTCCAAGGAAACTGAGGAGAGTAAAAAGGTGGATGTTGTAGTGATTGAGAGTGAAATAGACAAAGTGTTCTATGTCTTCTGACTCCTAAGAGAAAAGAAGGGAAAAGCACAGCAATAACAACCCCAGTCAGTGAGGCATCCCCAGGTTAGGAAACATTCATGATGAGAAACTGTGTGCTTGCTGAGCTTATTGATATAGCTGCCAAGTTTCAGAAGTAGGCCAGGGGAAATAGCCAGATATTTAGCAACCACTGATTATAGGTGGTGATGACATTTCTCTTACTGGGCATGAGGCAGAAAAAATGAACTACATCATCCCACATCCTGTCCCAGGGCAGCGACTGCATATTGTGTATTTGGAGGGGAGGTTGTAGTTGCTCCCTTGTAGGTTAGATTATCCTATTCAGGAATCCTTGGTTCACAGAGGGGGAACTTGCTAGGCTCTATGGCCTTGTAAATCTTTACAGGAGGTGCAATGAATTCTTAGTGAGTTTGGAATGAAACAGTTCATATATGTCTTCATTATTGAAAGCCCTGATTAGGCCACATTCATTGCAGGAATTAATTCTAAGATACTCTAGGCCAGCCCTAGTGCTTGGTATGGACATCTGATATTCATTATGAGACCAGTTGCAGGACAAGACATTTCTGATATTGGTCAATACTTTGATGATTTGAGGGAAACATATATCTCAGGTCTGGGATAGGCTATGTGAAAGACCTGGGAGAGAGAGCTCAGAAAACCAAGAGGCTCACTGAATAAGTTGTAAAAGGTTTGGTTCCACTTGGCAGGCACCCTAACTGAAAAGATACATCTGCAACCCACAGGTGTGTTGGTCAACCAGTGAAAAACCTTTAAACCTAAGCAACAGTCAGGCCTGCCTTCACCACCCTGTTCCTAGTGTCCCACTCATCCAGAGGGGGCTTCAGGGATACCAACCTATTAGGGATGGATGCCTCCCATGCCATAGGTATAAGATGCAGACCTCTTAGGTAAGGGCCACTGGCTGCTCTTTCACGAAGAGTTCACTATTCAGAGCCTCCCTGGTGGCACAAGGGGTTAAGACACAGCACTGTGAAGCTATTCGCAGCCACTGCAGCATGGGTTTGATCCCCGGCTTGGGAGGTGACCCATATGGTGCAGCAGACCTTTCCTGACTCGCCCACTGCTCCCCTCAGCAGTGTATTTCAGTCAGTCTGTCTGTTCTGTTCCCCACTCTGTCTCTGGTGAATCCTCTCACCGCCCCCCCCCCAGCACCTCTGGCTTGAGCGCCAGTTCTTGTATGCATAAATAAATAAATCTTTAAAAAAAAAGAGTTAACTCTATACTGGTTCTCTTAAAATAAACAAAGGGTAACAGCTCTGTTTGGCAAGGAGTTGAATGTGTGTTAATATATTGTAACACTCAGAAATTTTCCTGCCTTCTCAGCACCATCCATGGTTATGTAGGGCAAACACTTATGGTCAGGAAGAAAGCTTTGACACTACAAATGATATGTTTTAGGGTGAGAATGCTATAACACAAGAGAACATATTGGGCATTGATAGCCTACAGTGTTAAAAGCTGCAAAACCCTATAGGTGAATTCAACCTCCAGGCTAGAATACTCAAATAAGTGTTGGGAGAAACACCAGTAGGGAACCACTGTTGTCTTCCCCTGTGCAAAAAAAAGTAACTGTCAAACAATGCAAATCATTTGAGGGTCGGAGGGGGCATAGGAAATAAAAACTAGTGTAGAATGGCATTGAAAGGTTATTGTTTGTCCTGCCCATAACCATGTGTGACTGTTGAACAACAATTTAAAAGCTCCATTTGCAATTGTAAGGCTGAATAAAGGAAGGTAAAGAGGGAATGATTGGCAGAGACAAAGGGCTATTTGGTGCTACTTTATAGATGGTTGTGAAGAAGGTGATATTTGATCAATACCTGAAGGTAACTAAGGAGTGGGATTTATACATACCAGGAATCAGAGGATGATGGCAAGTGACAATGTTCCCATGTGGGAGTTTGCTTGGTGTATTAGAGCAAGAGCAATGGTGTCCTGTATTCCTGTATTCCAGGAGGAAGCCAGAAGACCCAAGAGAGGTCATGGATTATATGTGATGGATTTGGGATTTTACTCTAAGTGAAATGTTAAGGGGTATCAAGGGAAGATTTTGCAATGTATAGAAAAATTTGTTAGAGAGATTTTTGCTAAACTTTAGAATTCCTAAAATTAAGCATTTTAGTTTTAATTCTGCTGGGTTCAATATTCAGAAGTAGAATGAATTAAAATTTTATGTATTAAACAAATATAGATAAACAATATTCTGAGTAGGCATGTGGTTTCCCGAAGTAAATGATAATAACATCCTAAATTGATAAATAATAGCAATAACTCTATTTCGGCTGTTCTGAACTGTGTGTGAAAACACTATGGGCACTGTCAGTTACTGCCAGGAGTTAGTTTGAAACTTGAAAATTATTTCTTAATATTTCCTCTCATAATAAGCATTGTGTATTTAAGCATTACCAAACACTGTCAAAATAAATGTGGTGTTTATAGTATTGAACTTGCAAGACCAGACTTGTTTGAATCTTTGCTCTGCCACATACTTACTCTGTGACCTTGAGCAAATTTCCCCAGCATTTTAGTCTCATTTTCTTTATCCCTAGTGTAGGCATAATGGTCTCCAATTCACAGATAATGTATGTTAAGCACTTACCCCAGTTTTTACCGCATAGTAAGCATTCAGAAATAATTATAGCTATAATAGCTATATTGTTTTTTGCCTTTGCTAGTATTGTTACATATTGAGCAGGCTAAAATAAGTTACAATGTTTGCATTCTCTTCACTAAAGCATAGTTATTAATGTTTATTAATGTACTGTTAATTTTTTTATATTCTAAAAACCTAAATTATGTATAAGAACTAAGAAACAAATCCCATAAATGCAAACAGTTTAGAAAGATAAGCAATGCTTTTTTTTTTTACAAGTCAATTAACATGAAATTTTAATTTCAATTTACCCAACCTCCACTCTGTATTATCAAGATTTATTGTTTGTTCAAATATTTTTGTTCAAAGTATGTTTGACAATGCCTTATTTGTTCTTGATTCACTATGGCATCTTGCTGATAATATTTTCAATAAATGCTTACCAGCGAGTGTATATGTGTGTGTGTGTGTGTGTGTGAAAGAGAAAGAGAGAGAGAGAGAGAGAGAGAGAGAGAGAATGTAAACTGGTATAAATGAACAGACTGGTTACCAGAGGGAAAGGGTTGGGGGCATGGGTGAAATGGGTAAAGGTAGCCAACTTGTAGTGATAGCTGGAAACTAAACTTTTGGTGGTCATCATGATGTAGTGTTTATATATGTGAATTATAAAACTGTAGCTAACAATGTATATAGTGTTTTAAAGTTACCTCAATAAGAAATATTAATTTTAAAAATGACAACTCCTCATAAAGTTAAACATGGAATTACTACTTGATCCACTAATTCCAGTTCTATGTATATAACCCAGAGAAATGAAAGTAGGAATCCAAACAGATATGAGTACACCCATGTTCATAGCAATGTTATTCACAGTTGCCAAAGATTGGAACAAATGAATGTGTAAACAAAACATGTATGCATATAGTGGAATGCATGCATATATACATACAATGGGATATGATTTATTTTTAATTTTTTAAAGATTTATTTTATTTACTTATGCATATAAGAACTGGGGTGTAGGCCAGAGTTGTAGGGGTAAAAGGATTCATCAGGTACAGAGTGGGGAGCAGAACAGGCAGATCTACTGAAATACACTGCTGAGGGGAGCAGTGGGAAAAACAGGAGAGGTTGGCTGTGCCATGTGGGTCAGCTTCCTGGGTGGGGATCGAACTCCCTCTGCAGTGGCTGTTGATAGCTTCATGGTGCTGAGACTTAACCCCTTGAGCCACCAGGAAGGCCCAAATATGATTTAGTTTTAAAAATGAATGGAGTTCTGGGCCTCCCCGGTGGCGCAGCGGTTGAGCGCTGGGTTGCGAAGCTGCCCGCAGCCTCTGCAGTGCCAGTTCGATCCCCGGCTGCTCCCCGGCCTCCACCAGAGGAGGGTCCCACATGGCGCGCAGACCTCTCCTGCCGCCCGCTGCTCCCCTCAGCAGTGTACTTCGGTCCTTCTGCCTGCTCTGCTCCCCGCTCTGGCTCTGGTGAATTCTCTCACCCTCCCGCGCTTCTGACTGTACCCAGTGCTTGTATAAATAAATAAATAAAAATAAATTTAAAAAAAAAAAATGAATGGAGTTCTGATGTGTGTTACAGCCTGGATGACCCTAAAAAATATGCAGGGCCTCCCAGTGGCGCAGCGGTTGAGCGCTGGGTTGCGAAGCTGCCCGCAGCCTCGGCGGAGTCGGTTCAATCCCTGGCTGCGCCCCGGCCATCGGAGGAGGGTCCCACATGGCGCACAGACCCCTCCTGCTGCCCGCTGCTCCCCTCAGCAGTGTACTTGGGTCCTTCTGCCTGCTCTGCTCCCCGCTCTGGCTCTGGTGAATTATCTCACCCTCCTGGGCTTCTGGCTGTACCCAGTGCTTGTATAAATAAATAAATAAATCTTAAAAAAAAAAAAATGCAGACTTTAAAAAAAAAACAAAGGCAATGTATTGGAGAGTTGACTGTATGATAGATACTTTTATAGCCTGACATCAAAAAAATATAATCAACCTATACTAAAAACAATGTTTCAAATAAATTCAATGACATGTTATTGAAAATTAAAGGCTCACCTGTTCATTGAAAAGGTGGGTCAGGATTTTGGCATTGTTTTAGAATTTAAAAATAACTTGAGAGCTACTAGAAAAATCACAGGCAAAAAGGAAAAGCATGTGAAGCTATAAAAAAATTTACATTTCCTTCCTCTTTGTTCAGTATGCTAAATGAAGATTAGTGCTGGGTTCCTAGGTACATATAAGCTAAATTCTGTAATTCTGCCCAAGAATGTTCAAAATAGATAGTCTCCATCCAAAACCCCCAACACCCTTTAGTTAAAATAAGAGAAACTGCTGCAGCAAATAGATACAAATTGTTCCTAGTCTGAAACTAAATCACCTTTGCTGGAGGAAAGGGCCTTTGACTAGAAAGAATACAATAGCCGAAGTTATTTTGGTTCTGCTGCTCTGCTCAGTAAGCACAGGCTAGCATCCTCTCTCCTCCCTCCTGCCATTTCTCCATTACCTGTTTTTCAAAAGAGAAATAGAAAAAATAAAGAGAATTTTTTTACAAAGATGGAGACAAACGGTTGCATCAGATAGAAGCTTAAAGAGTGTTTAAATTATGGTTTTCATGTTATACAAGTGTATACAAGGTGCGTTTAGTTTAACTTTTGTAAAGGGGCCTACTTTTGTATTCCATCAAGTATTAAACTGGAACTTAGGAGGTAAAATTGACTTCTGTAAATATATGGAAACGAAGCTATATTGGAAAGGGCTACCAAAAAGGAATATTATTTTTGTTTTAAATATTATTTTTATTTATTTATTTAGACATAAAAGAACTGGAGTGTAGGCCAGAGTTTGGGGGGTGAGAGAATTCACTGGAGATAGAAGGGAGGCAGAACAGGCAGATCTACTGAAATACATTGCTGAAGGGAGCAGAGAGTGAGACAGGAGTGATCTGCTGTGCCATGTGGGTTAACTCCCTGGCCTGGGATCCAACGCATGTTGCAGTGGCTACTGATACTTCATAGTGCTGAGACTTAACTCCGTGCACCACCAGGGAGGCCCGGGATCAGCAATCTTAATGTTCTAAATCTCAGAATTCAAAGCTTTCAATCACTGTCAGCCTTATTGTGGAGAATACATTGCTCAGTATCATTATACATTTTTCTAAATATTGCTTTAGTAAGTCAGGAAAATGGCATTCAAGGGGACACTAACAGTTGAAGGTTTTAAAAGAGTAAATAATTAGAAGAGGAATGACTTAGAACAAAACCGGGACTAAGTTTTGAAGAGATGTGAGAACTACCCTTTGATAGGGGTTTTGGGGAAATATGCTCCCCAACTGCTTTCGTTGTTTCTCAGTTTATGTAATGCACAAGATTTCAAGCTTCCTAGAGCCAAGGGCTATTATAATATAGGGTCTGAATCTCAAAATTGCTAACTTCCACTGGAGTAGAAAAGTTTCACCTACAACTCAAACCATCGTGTGTAGACACAATTTCTTTTTTTTGAGGGGAATCCACATTACAATAATATAAGCATATGCTTCAGTTGGCAATAAAAGGATGAGGTTCTGGAAACCGGCCATGGCAAGTGACTACAGTTGTTAAGAGCTTCCCTAAAGTGTCAGTTTGTCAGGGAGGGGAGGGGCTGCTTCTCTGGCAGAGCATCTGGTTAGCTTTCTCCAAAATCTGGAGTCCAGAGTATCTCACATTCACTTAATTCAGCCCCTGCTGAATTATACTGCTTTAGAGGTATCGCATCCAGTCCACCCGCTAGGGTTAACTCTGGCTTGACTTCTGGTATAGCTAGATACCTTCCTGTCCTTATCAGTGTCTTCATAAACAAGTGACTGTTTTAATTGATAGCATTTCAATTACACCCATTTTGCCATCAGTTAGGATCATTATGGTATCAATACTAAAAGTTACATATTTAGAAACCATAATAGTATGGCTGTAGGAATTTTTCAAGGTCTGGAACAAAAGGTGGATGTGTGGCTGATGAGTAGAAACGTTTTTATTCCTTCAGATGATGGACTAAATATACTATTAAAAGATACTTTGCAGCACTGCAGCAAATGTATGGGTGGGTGTGTGGTTAAAGGGGTCAGGGTGGGTGAACTCAAGTTCCCTTGAGGATCTCTTAATCTAAGTTATCCATGGGTTCTTAAGACTCTGGGTAAATGACTTACTGTGCTTCTTTTATAACTCCTCTTTCACCATATTTCCATTTAAATGTATTTATTAGCAGAGAAATAATAAAATCAATAATTTTGCTTTTATTAACTCAAAAATCCATCTTCTAAACCATTGTTTAATGTTTTATTTTTTCCTTCTACGATATTTATTGTTCTTATGTGCCCAGGTCATTTTTAAGTAGCTGCAATCAATCACTTCATACATAGTTTTGAATTCAGAGTGTTTCCACCCCAGCAATTAATTGTTCATGAAAATTCTGCCATGTTTTTGTTATTTTTAAAATAATCTCATTATGATTGCCTGTTGCTTTAGTTTTTGATAATTAAGTTTTACTAATCTTACACAATCATAAGTAATATTAAAAACAGGTATTAAGATCCCTTTTAGAGAGAAACTGTCTTTTATAAAAATATATTGCAGAAGCCTGAGGCATAAGGTCAGACATTAAAGTTCAGCTAAGATCACAATTTCTGAGAAAAATTGAGAGGTAAAGGAGAAATCATTAAAGCACCTTTTGAGACAGTGGAAATGAGTAGGGAAAGGAGAGGTCATGTCGACTTTAATTTTTTGCCTTTATTCTTTTTCCTTGTTCTTTTATTTGAAATTGCTTGTTATTTTTTTTCTTATTTTATAGTCTTATTATTTTGTTTTCTTTGCTTGTTTTCATTTGGTAAGATTTAAAGAGAAAATGGATGCCTGATAATAATTGTTCATAGAAATTGCCAAATTGTTGCTGAAAGGGTTTCTTCTTGACTTTGCCATCAACATAATAGGTGTAATCTATCCAAATAATATTAGCAGCCTCCTTATATTTCACATCATTTAAATGAAACCAATAGAAACTATCATGGTGAATGTAGAGTGAGCAAAGTGATTGCCTAAAGTCATGCTTTGGAGATAGAGAACAGGGTGAGTATATGCTGAAAATGTATTTCTTTGTTATACTATTGACATAGCCTATGCTTAGCTATTGTGTTACTAGTTAAAAAAAAAATCTCTTCTTGGAAAATATTCCCTAGTCCATTTATATGACTGTAGTGAGAGTTGTTATTGTATCACTATAAAATTTTGTCCTCTTTTGGATCATATGGAAGCTCCATTTTTAGTATGTTGAGGAATTTCCACACAGCTTTCCTTAGTGGTTGGACCAGTTTGCACTCCCACCAGCAGTGCAGGAGAGTTCCTTTTTCTCCACATCCTTGCCAACATTTGTTGTTGCTAGTTATTTTTTTTGGTTTTTTTTTTTTTAATATGTGCCATTCTCACTGGTATAAGATGGTATCTCATTGTAGTTTTGATTTGCATTTCCCTGATTACAAATGATGCTGAACATTTTATCATATGCCTGTTGGCCATTTGCATTTCCTCTTTGGAGAAGTTTCTTTTTAGCTCTCCTGCCCATTTTTTGATTGGATCATTTTTTCATGGTTGTATCAACTATGACACCTTGACCAATGAGCTATTGAGTTTATTCCCAGGAATTTGGATGAAAACTAGAGTTAATTTATCCTTGGTTCCATGATCATAATATGAACCCATTGACGACCCATGGGTTATTGGTTGTTTCATTACATGGTCTATGAAGGTGATGAAATTTGTCTGTGGGAAGGTCAAGAATGAGGAAGATGTAGAGAGAAGCAGACACAAGTTGGAGAAAAATGTAACAGCAGTGGAGTACGTTGTTCCTTTTCTTTCATGATATTAGTATCTTGAATTCACTCCTTTTTCTTAGTCTCTTCTTGAGGCCTCCTGGATATATGTATAGTATTTTTTTAAAAAATTTATTTATGCATACAAGAACTGGGGTACAGGCCAGAGGCGTGGGGGTGTTAGAGGATTCACCATAGACAGAGTGGGGACCAGAACAGTCAGATCGACTGAAATATACTTCTGAGGGGAGCAGCAGGCGAGACAGGAGAGGTCTCCTGCACCATGTGTCTATCTCCCTGGCCAGGAATCGAACTCGTGCTGCAGTGGCTGTGAACAGCTTCATAAGTTGTGTCTCAACCCCTTGCGCTACCAGGGAAGCCTTATGCAGAGTATCCTTACGCATTTTTCTGCTGCATTGTGGTCTTCTGTGGAGTCTCACCTACAAATCTTATTCTATACACTTGGTTAAATCTCCATTAACTACCAGTTATTTCTGTCAATCCCTTGCTCTTTGAAGATAAACTAATTCACAGTGAGTTCTAAATAACACGTTCTCACATGTACTGAATCAGAATTTTCCAGAAAAAAAATTAAATTTCTGTTTCTGTGTTTGCTAGTTAGTTCAGAGAACTTAAAGAGAATCACAACAAAATTCAAAGTTTTGATATAATCAAATAGCTTATCCCTGTTTTCTGACTTCATTTCTGTCTGTCTCTTCTCTCTCTGTCTCTCTCTCTTCTTTGTGTCATATGTGTATGTCTTCTTTTCCTTGACTGCCTGTATCTTTTGAGGTAAGGAGAGGGAGGTGTATATAAAATTTGACAAATAACTCATATTTGATCAGAACTGAAAAAATACAACTTGCTCTAAAATGATTTCGTCAAAAGTAAAGTAACATGCCAACCTAGTAACCCAGCACCTTGCTTTCATCTATGTACATCTTGCTTTATCCTGATGTAGCCACATGATACATTTCATTTTTAAATCCACCGCTAACCTGTATGGTCTCCCAGTATCCTCTGTTTCATTGACTGAGGGAGACAAATATGATGAGCAAAATTTATTATTTCACCTGCCATGACTCATGTATAAACTTAGTGATTGTCTACCTTTGTATCAGGTACTCACTTCTTGTCCAATTCAGTGGCATTTGTAACTACAGATTTACAAAGCATAAACCATGGTTACTTAGACATAAAATAGAGAAATCTCCTTAGTAGAGGGACTGAACAGAAATGATGTTAAATGATTCAATTCCTCTTAACCACAAAATGAGGTAAGAAGAAAGATCATATTTTAAATTTAACAGGTCATTTAATAATTTTTCCTTCTGTTCCTCCTCCTTCTCTCCCCATTTCTTTCCTTCTCTTGTATAAAAGTACACACGAATGAGTTTATAGAGTTGCAGCTAATGATCCTAATTTTTCATAATTAACCATGTAATAACCCACTATTATGACCTCTGGTGTTTACTCAGCATTTTAGAGGCATGGTTAGTATTAGTTTATTTCCTTTTTGTTTTCCCCTTCTCCATTAGGAAGTAATATGGAACAGAAAAATAGAGTATTTGGAGGCCAGCAAGTTAGATTCCCTTACTATCACCAACTTGCTAAATGTCTTTGTAAAGTTAATTAGGCTTTTCTGTCTTCCTCTCACAATATAAGTGTATGCATATATTTATATTTTAAAATATATAAAAATAGTATTTATAAATATATTTATTTTAACATAGAATTTCACAATTTCAGTATGCAAAGTGTAGATTTATGAAATTTGTCATTTTCTCAAATATCAGTGACTACAAGTCCAGTCTTTTGAGTGGCAATATAAAAATGAACAAAAAAAAAATCATTCATACAACTTAGTGTCTAGAAAATGAAGAATTTCTAACACCAAAGGAGAATAACATTTCTTATTACCGAGATTAAGTAACTATTCCTTCTAGAAGTAGTAGTTTCTATGATGATTAAGAGTCTGAAAATTGAGTTCAGATTTTTATATCACCAATTACAAGTTGAAGTATCATGGGTAAATAACTCAATCTCTTCATGACATATCTTCCTCATTAAAATATTTAAAACAATATAGTTAACGTGAGTGTGAGTGTGTGTATGTGTGTGTGTATAAGAGAGAGAGACAGAGGGGATTAAATGAAATCTTGTGCACATGAGTCTTAAAATAATCCTTGTGACATATCACCACATAATAAACTATAATTATTACTGAAATATAATTCATTATTTGAAAGTCAAGGTATAATAAATAACCTAACACCAGATGACATTTCTCTCAAAATAATTATATGTTGTGCAAGTCAAAATTTTCAGAGTTGTGTAATGATCAGACACATCCCAGGGAGATGCTTTAAGGTAGATGAATGAATGCTCTACATGTTCCTCAGACAATCATCCGTAAAGTTACATTCAGTCTAGTTTGTGATAGTTATTGATCAGCAGTGATTTTGTGGTTATACTCTTTGACAAGTACATGGAGTACAGGTTTTTTGAGTTGGTGATTAAGTGCCAAATTCATATTTGATATTTGAAATGGCTAATAGAATTCAAGTTGAGGCACTTGATAAAGACTTGGTTGAATAGAAACCCAGTATCTCTTCATGGAGGTGGGCTAACTATGGAAAATTTCAGAATTCTAGTTCAAATATAATTTGCAATTTGATCATCATCTAGATGAATGTGCAGTTGGGGCTCACACATTTTAATCAGAGAACAGCGGCACAATGATTTTACCTTGTAATGTCTTGAAAGCATGTGTGAACAATGCTCACCTGAGCCATAATAAGAGCTCAGTGAAATACTTAGAATGCTTATCCTTGAGCAATATTCCCTTCTTCAAATGTGTGCTCCAAATGTATGCTAAAGTAACTAAATGGATTTAACATGTTGTGAAGTTTTACTGATAACAAATCACTTAAGAATTACAGAATATATACCCAAAGTAATTTTTTGGTTATAGGATGTTTCATAACTCAAAATATGCTTATAATTACTCTGGCCAGGGCCTCTCCTGGTAGCACAGGAGGTTGAGTGCAGCGCTGTGAAGCTGTCCACAACCTCTGCAGTACTGGTTTGTTCCCGGTCGGCTGGCAAGGGTCCCACATGGCGCAGCAGACCTCTCCTGTCATGCCCGCTCCTCCCTTCAGCAGTGTGTTTAGTCAGTCTGTCTGTTCTGTTCCCTGCTCTGTCTCTGGTGGATCCTCTCGCCCTCCCACACATTTGGCCTGTACCCCAGTTCTTGTATAAATAAATAAATAAATCTTAAAAAATGCTCTGGCCATCTGTACAATAAATGTTGGATGGTAATAGTGAGCTCAGGAAAATAAATTAGAATGCTGTAGCAAGAATATAGGTGAAACATTTGTGGCTCAAGGTGAATCCCTTTAGATATTTCTGCAGTTCTCAGTATGGGACTATAAAAAACTTAAAGCCATCAATGCCTTTTGATGCACCTATATCACTTTTAAATACCTGGGATTGATAAACTATTTGGTATATGATATACAGTCCTGATATTCATACTTCCAGGTTCAGCAAATTTCCTCAAGGAGAATATCAATAGGAAGTGATAGTTAAAAGGAAATGAGCTTTTCTATTTTATCAGTAGATGTGTGCCTTGGCATGAGCAATGTATATCTTTCACCAAAATATACACAATCAGTCAGGAATCTGAACTGAGATCAAGAGTTTTCCAAGGAGCGAGACAGGTGGATGTACCTCCCTTGCCTTTGACATATAAGGATGACCAAATTACCCTTCTTTTTGCCAATTCTTCTCTCAGAATGCTAGAGATTTAAAAGTTTACATAGTTCTCAAAGGGAACAGAAGTCCAATTCCTCAGAAGCCCAAGTCTCTTGCTGGAAAATAAAAAAAAAAAAAATCCATCAGAGTTCTTATATTTGGTTGTCCAACTAACCATATTTTGGGAAAGAAACCGCAGTCCTTGAAGGTTATATGCTAGGTAATCTACCGCTAAGAAAATTAGGCAACTTCTTAATCAATGGATTTTTATCGCTCACCTGGCAATAAAGAGAGGTATTATCAATGCAGAGCACTCTCTAAAGGCATATGTAACCCTATGTGCCAAAATGCTGATTTTGAAATTCTAAAGTTTATCAAGAAATGTAAAAGGCCTGAGATTTTATCCTATTTGTAAACTAATAAATTAGCCTGTCAATTTCATGGATAGTAATAGAAGACGTGAAACTCTTGGGTCAGACACAAGGTTTTATTATTCTTAGCATGGCAGAGAGCGTGAGTTTCAGCTTACATCTGACCACTTTGCCCTGTTCCCCAAAAGAACAATGTATATGGACCTATGTGTATGTTGTGTACTCAGTGCATTTACATCACAGTTGAGGGACCCTAAGCTTAGCAAACCCCAATGTTTTGTAAGATGGTTGTAAGCAGACCTAAAAATATTTGCTCTAAAGGAGGATATTATTTTTATTATACGAGACTACAATCAAATCTGCCCTCTGCTTCAGGAACAATATATGTCTTCCATGGCTGCTGTTCAAGCATCATTCAAAAGGTAGTCTAGGAAAACATCTGTCAGTCAACTTGCTCAAAAAACATACAGCAATCTGACAGCCCCTCAGAGAATTTTGTTGCAACAATATTTACAATGAAAACTACACAGATAATATTCAAATACAATTTTAACTGTGGTGATTTTGTCATCATTGTAAGAAAAATCTGTAAAAATATATAGTCATCAGTGGCTTATGATGCATGTCTATCCCATTTATCTCAATCCCTGGATTGAGAAACTATTTTTATAAGTTACAGTTATCCTAAATTGGGCTTTTTCATCTTGATCAGTGAAGAACAGACAAATGTTCTTTTTCGGATCTTTAAGGCAATAAAATTAATTCAGTCAGGCTTCTTTGTGAGTATTCCATTCCGTCCCTTCTATCTACTTCCGCTATTCTCTGCTTGGTTTTCACTCCATGTGGTTATTAAAGGTCCTGCAGCCTATAGGGAGGTACTTCCACCCCTACAAATAGAGGGAATGTGGTGTTTTTAAATTCCCACTTTATGTGAAGTAGAGATAATTTATGATATTATTGGAAATAATACAAGGGAAATCAAACATCACGTCCCAAGAAACAGCAGTTTTCCTGAATTACATCCTTTTTCATTTCACTGGTCTTGGAAGGCATTTGGTTATAAGTTAATGATGCATATTGTTAGCAAATACTTATATCTTAGGTATCTTACTGTGAATCTCAGTGTTGTAGCTATTAATTTATACTTTTCAGAATCAGTCACATATTAAGCTTTAGTTTCATGGTGGCTTTTGGTGTTTACTTGACTGTTTGGAGATATGTTTTGATTTGCTATTTTTTCTACCAACTTTTTAGCACTGTATGATATAAATTGTAAATGGTCCTTCCTCTAACTTTACTTTTTTTCTCTATCTGACCAGACTGCTAATAATATCACACATTTAATATTTTGGTAAACAGTAAGTTAAACTAAAATTAAATTTTTATTGATTAATGAACTACTAGCAGATAAAAATGTAGTTACTTTTATTAAAGCCTAAATTGAAAGCTTTGGAAACAAATGATACTGAAAGTTACTAAAAAATTGCCATCAAATTAAGACTGGTTGAGTCAAACTAGAATGATTTAGAAAGAAAGGGAATGAGAAACATTTAAACAGTTGTGATACTTATATTATTTAGTGCTGACACTAAGTTGTCCTCTAGTTTTAAAGACTACTATACTGGAAACCATGGATATTTTATTTCCTATATAATATATTAATGAAGACACTGAATTATAGTTAGCAAACCTATATACTAGGATTAGTCTTTGGTCATATGTCAAAAGATTGGTGAGAAAATAGCTGAATTATTCATTTTAACCAATATATTCATCTAAGTTGCAAATTTTGTTTTTAGAAGTTATGAGGGGGTTTCCTTCTACCCAGGTGGCATTTGGTGGCATAGGCAACCTTCTGCTCCATCAGAGACATTTGTATATGTGTATTCTGATCTAGTAGATGATGATTTTCTAATGTTTTTTAAAAATGTATTGTTTATTAAGGTGGCATTAGCTTATAATACTCTATGATTTAAGACTGAGTTCATACCTCTTCAGATGTATGTTACCACCACCAAAGCACCCATAGTTTGCCACCATACTCCAGTTGGGTTTGTCCTTCACTTTGCTTCCCACTCTTCCATCTGGCATCCTCAACTCTGCAGTCAGGACAGTTAGTCTTTTCATGAGTCTCCTAGGATAGAGGGAACTCTCTCACACAAAGTTGGTCAAACTATTTGTGTAGTTTTGTTTTTGATTTTAATTTTTTTAAAGATTTATTTATTTATTTATACAAGCACTGGGTACAGTCAGAAGCATGGGAGGGTGACAGAATTCACCAGAGCCAGAGCGGGGAGCAGAGCAGGCAGAAGGACCGAAGTACACTGCTGAGGGGAGCAGCGGGCGCCAGGAGAGGTCCGTGCGCCATGTGGAACCCTTCTCTGGTGGCCCGGGAGCAGCCGGGGATTGAACCTGCGCTGCAGAGGTTGCAGGCAGCTTCACAACCCAGCGCTCAACCGCTGTGCCACCAGGGAGGCCCTTGATTTTAATTTTTATGCTTTATTTTGCGTTGCTTTTTTACTTGATATTGAAGTTTGAGTATTTATTTATATCAAGAAGTCTTAGAAAAAGTGATTTTTGGATTGCACATCATTTCACCAAATATAGTCCCTTTAGATTTATTTTTGTAAATGAAACTAGGATATTCAGCTTACTAAAATTTTTAAATTTTATTAAGTTAAAATTAACAGAGGTTTGTAATGATCATCATTTGTGCTTTTCCAATTTTTCCTTTGTATAAATGACTAGAGGTGGAATTACTGTATCAAAGAATATGAATGATTTTTGGCTCTTGATTTATGTAGCCAAATTACTCTATAAAGCTCATCACATCTTATATTTCTTCTAGCTAGTTTATTACATCATTTTGAATAATAAACATAAACATTTTTATGATGGTTGTCAAATTGGTAGTCAGAAATGATGTTATACCATTTTTTTTTAAGATTTATTTATTATTTATTTATTTATACAAGCACTGGGTACAGTCAGAAGTGCGGGAGGGTGAGAGAATTCACCAGAGCCAGAGCAGGGAGTAGAGAAGACAGACTGACGAAGTACACTGCTGAGGGGAGCAGCGGGCGCAGCAGGAGAGGTCTCTGAGCCATGTGGGACTCTTGCCCTGAGGCTGAGATCGAATGGGCGCTGCAGAGGCTGCGGGCAGCTTAGCAACCTAGCGCTCAACTGCTGTGCCACTGGGGAGGCCTGATGTTATACCATTTTAATGAACATTGGGTTCTAGGAGAACTGTTTCCCTCATATGTTTATTAATCATTTGTTCTCTTGTGACTTGCTTGAACACTGCATTTCTCAGGAAGCTACAATTGTGGTTTGTCGTATTTACTGTAGTTTTCCTACCTTGTTGTTTTTTAGAGTTATGGTATTTGAAAGTACATAACACATCTAGTAACAAAATTAGAAGTGTAGAAAGCTTCAATGTTACTATTTAAACACAAGATTTTTAAAAACCAGGAAAAATTTAAATAGAAGATCCTGTGTAAAATCATGTCATCTATTTGAGTGCTTCTTGAGTGTTTCTTGCCCACTTGTGACTGTAAATGGACAGTTTACATTCAGCTTAAGAAGGGCTTAGTCACCATGGGTCAAGAATCTCAGACATGAGTCCGTATTAATATTTTGTGCCATCAGACTCAGCTGTATCTCCCACTTGTCCCTCAAATTCATATGCTGAAACCCTAACCATCAAAGTGAAGGTGTTGGGAGAGAGGGCCTTTGGGTGATAATTAGGTTTAGATGCTGTCATGAGGATGAGGCCTCACATTGGGATTAGAACCTTTATAAGAGGAGGAGGAGACTCCAGAGCTCTCTCTGCTATGTGAGGACAAAGTAAGAAGGTGGCTTTTCTGCAAGCTAGCTGAATCAGTCTGAACCTTGATCTTTTACTACCAAGTCTTCAGAACTCTGAGAAGTAAATAGCTTTTGTTTGAACCGAGCATATGGTATTTTGTTATGGCAGCTCATCAAGGTAAACAGAGCTAGTTTATGAGGGTGAGGGGACTCTAGAATGGATAGCATAGGGGAAAGACAATGAATATCAGTTGCTTTTTTTAAAAAAAAAGATTTATTTATTTAGGCATATAAGAGCTGGGGTACAGGCCAGAGGCATGAGGGGCAAGAGGATTCACCAGAGACAGAGTGGAAAACAGAACAGGCAGATTGACCTAAGTACACTGATGAGGGGAGCAGCGGGTGAGTCAGGAGAGGACTGCTGCGCCATGTGGGTTGCTCCCTGGCTGGCTGGGAATCGAACTCGTGCTGCAGTGGCTGTGGATTGCCTCATAGGTCGTGTCTTAACCCTTGCGCCACCAGGGAGGCCCTCAGTTGCTTTTCTAAAACTAATTTCCTCTTTCCTTCTTCTTGAAACATTTTATGCAATATTATTGGCAAGCACTGTAAACACCTGTACCTAACTATTGGTAAAATTCTGGAATAGAGCCTTTGTATTAATTTTCTAGGTAGCAGTTTATTGTAGTTGTCTTTCTTCTAAAACTACTGAACTACTGCTCAGAATTGGCTCAGTTTTGATGGAAGAGATTGATTTCTTGGCAAAATTTTCAATTCTTCTGCCCCATGCTGATAGCAGCTGGGGCAGAAACACACTCAGCATTGCTTTCATGCTTGACAGTTATAGTTGTGACCATGTTAATTACCATCCTGTCTAATAGCACAATGGGGACACTGTATAGAGAGTGATTATAGCCTTGTCTTCTGCAGGAAGACTTTATTGGAAACCATGTGCAATTTGTAATTAAAGTTCCAGTCATCTTTGGTAAATGTATTTTTTTTCCTAGTATAAAATTCTATTTCACTTTCACTTTGGTTCAGTATTTTGCAAGTTAGGTATGTCTAAGGATGGGATCCTAAAGATCTCATGTACTATCTGGCTACAGGGTATGTGAAAAGAGCATTGTAGCCCAATTTTTAAATTTTTACCTTTATGTTTAGTGCTTTTTCTGTCCTGTTTAAATTTTTCTTCTACTTCCAGGTCATAAAGATATTCTTTTATATTACATATTGAAAATGTTTAGTTTTATATTTTATCTTTATATCTAAGCTACATTAACATTTCATATTTATATATGAGGTGAAATTGGGGCATGGTAAGTTTAGTTTATCCCGTATTTTATCCAGCTATTTTAGGGCCGTTTATTCAAAAATCTGTCTTTTCCACATTACTCTACAGTGCTGCTTTTATTATTAATGATACTTTAAGTATTTATATATGCATTAATCTATTTCTTGTATATTTTACAGTTAATTCCAGTTGTTGGTTTATATATCTTGACATTAATATCATGCTTTCTTAATGTTGTTTTAAAATAAATCTCTAAAATTATTCATAAACAATGTTTTAAACCATTAACTCAATTAAAATATATTAAATAAGATTTAGTATATATAAGAATAATATATATATACACCTTATATATAAGGTATATGTATGTATGAAATATATATTTGCTGGATTTCATAATTTTGATGGTACTGTAAATGGCATATTCGTTACCATTTTTATTTTCTAATTATTTGTTGTGGTACTTTATAGAACTATAATAGATTGTTCTGTTATTTCCTTAAATAGATTCTAAAAATGTATGTGTAAAGTATTTTATATTTCCTGTGTATGCAGTCACAATATGGGATTGTATATGGTGTCATAGTTAAGAGTGTAAGTTCTGAAGCTGGGCTGTCTTAAGTTCCATTTATAGTTTTGCCAATCTGGGGGAAGGTCTTTTGGTAGGTTGTTTAAACTTTGCCAATATGTTATCATACGTGTTTAATGTTAATCTTGATCACCTGGCTAAATCGTTTTTGTCAGATTTCTCCACTTATATTTTTTATCTCTTTCCATACTGTTCTTATCAGAAGGAAGTCACTGTGAACAGCCTACACTTGAGGAGTAGGGAGTTATGTTCCACCTTCTGGAGGGCACAGTAAAAACATAAATTACTGGAAATTCTTCTCCATGAAATATTTGTCTCTTCTTCCCCATTTATTTATTCAATAATTTATATCACTATGAATTTATAAATTTGTTTTGTACTTTGGATTATAATGCATTATTACTTTGCTCTGAAGTTTAGATTGTTCTAGCTTTGGCCATTGGAAGTGGCTTTGTTATTTCCTGTGTATATGTATCACCACCAATGTAGGTTTTTCTCTTTTATTTTTGAGCTCTGGTATAAAATGTAAAAAATTTCAAGTGTTTCTAGTGGAGAACAAGAAAGATAATAAAGCAATATACCCTGAAGAAATTTTAAAGAGGTACAATTTTATGTTCTGTGGAAAGAAAAGGTGAGAGCCATTTAATTAACTTAAAGTATATGAAGTGCTTTATCTTAGCTGTTAGAACCGCTACTACTAATCACAGTTCTAAGGAAAATGGCAGGAGTTGTAATATTTTTTGAATATGTAGCTGTGAGATTAGGATTACCAAAACAATATTTTTCTGATGGTCATAGAGAGAAAAGTTAAAAAAAAAAAAAAGAAGAGGTTTTAGGGTGACTCTGGAAGTAAATAAATTTTAGCAAGATTACACCAACTGAAGGGTTTCAGAAAGCATGAACCATCAATTTTAGAGAAAGAAGTCATGTTATATCCAGATTCCATAGGAATGGCTTTCTTGCTACTCTGCTACTCTTAAATTTCTAATATTAAGCAATGAGGTAAAAAGGAAAGGCTATAGAGCACAGCTTGTTTCAAATACATCAATTGTGAAGTGTCCTTTTCTCCTCAGTTACCAAGATCACATCACTAACTTCTGTATTCTAACCTGCTGTTGCTGATAAACATGATTCACCAGTGAAGAGAGTGGTTCCATGGACCTTTGACTTGCGTGTTGTATGATGCTTAGAGACTCCAACTGGGATCAATCTATTCTCTCTGCTGTGCTTCTGACCTTGGATTATCACCTGTGTTTGGTCCAAGTAATGAGATTCTTAGGTGGAATCACACATTTATTTTCCCCTAGAATTTAAAAGATCTCATGGACTAGTTATGTTATTACCAGGCAAGGCAGGGGTCCTTAGTTTCTAGGTCTCCTTTTCCCTCCTGTCAATTTAATTTTAGTCTCTTGGTTTTTGACTTGAGGCCCACTAAAAACAGAAGTTTTGGGTTCCTGAATATCATCCAAAACTCCAGACATGCATGTTTTCCTTAGAAATGATTCTTTAATTCACATTTAGGGAGAGAAGTACCCTCCTGCATTTTAATGAAACTTTTAAACATAATTTCTATAATTCTGGGTGTTAGATTCCTAAGGCTGTGTTAACAAATTGGTGCTCAATTTGGTGGCTTAAAATAGTAGAAATTTATCTCTCAGTTCTATAGCCCAGAAGTTTGAAATGGTGTTGTCATTGACAGGCCTTTTCTGAGGCTCTCTAAGGAAAAATCCTTTTTCGCTTCTCCCTAGTGTCTGGTGGTTCTCAACAATCTTTGTTGTTCTTTGGCTTGCAGCTGCACCAATCATTGTTTCCATCTTACATGACTTTTTTGTGTGTCTCTCTGTGGTCTTCTTTTCTTATTAGTCCACTGGTCATTGATGAGACCTCATTCTAATTTAGTATGACCTCATCTTTCCTAACCTGATCATATCTGCAAGACCTTATTTATAAATAAGATTCCATTTTCAGGTTCCACGTGGGCATACGTTTTTAAATACACTATTCAATCTATTGGCTGTTTCTTTTCTCTGAGAAATAATGAGAAATTGCTGGCTGACAAACTGTCACAGTGAAAAAAAGGTGAAAAATTCTAAAACACATGTGGGATTTTTTGTGTACATTACATTAGCGCCCCCAAATGTATGTATGCAATTGTTCAATCAAGATCATTCTTATGTGGAGGCATTGTCCCTTAATAGTTTTTAGACAAAATTTTATAAATATGAACTTTTATCTTCCATAATGAAACTTATAAATTTTACATAAAGTATTTCTGACTCAACTTTAATCTTTTTTTATCTTTAACCTTTTTAATTGACTGTCCAATAACTTTTTTTTAAAGATTTATTTATTTATTTATTTATTTTTTGTTTGTTTGTTTGTTTGTTTGTTTGTTTGTTTGTTTGTTTATACATGCACTGGGTACAGTCAGAAGCGCGGGAGGGTGAGAGAATTCACCAAAGCCAGAGCCGGGAGCAGAGCAGGCAGAAGGACTGAAGTACACTGCTGAGGGGAGCAGCGGGCGGCAGGAGAGGTCTGCGTGCCATGTGGGACCCTCCTCCTGTGGCCGGGGAGCAGCTGGGGATTGAACCAGCGCTGCAGAGGCTGTGGGCAGCTTCGCAACCCAGCGCTCAACCGTTGCGCCACCAGGGAGACCCTGTCCAATAACTTTTTATAATAATATTCCAATCAGGGGCCTCCCTGACGGCACAAGGGATTAAGATGCAGCACTATGAATCTATCCGCAACCACTGCAGCATGAGTTTGATCCTCGGCCAGGGAGGTGACCCACATGGTGCAGCAGACCTCTCCTGACTCACCCACTGTTCCCCTCAACAGTGTATTTCAGTCAATCTGCCTGTTCTGTTCCCCACTCCTCTCACCCCCAATACCGCTGTCCTATACCCCAGTTCTTATATGCACTAATTAAATTAATATTTTAAAAAATAATATTCCAATCACTTGAAACATTGCCAAAATGACATAATGATTATTTCAGTCTTTTTTTATATTATGGCAACATGAGTTTACAATACTGCATATGAATCAGAAATATAGGCTCTTGCCTCTTTATGTGTATATTACACCCCACATCACACATACTACCTAGGCAAACATAGTCCCCATGATAGATCATAGATCTCATTTTCTCATCTAAAATGTAAACCCCTTAAGAAACAAAAAGATGGGGCCTCCCCGGTGGCGCAGCGCTTGAGCGCTGGGTTGCGAAGCTGCCCACAGCCTCTGCGGCGCCAGTTCGATCCCCGGCTGCTCCCCGGCCACAGGAGGAGGGTCCCACATGGCGCGCAGACCTCTCCTGCCACCCGCTGCTCCCCTCAGCAGTGTACTTCGGTCCTTCTGCCTGCTCTGCTCCCGGCTCTGGCTCTGGTGAATTCTCTCACCCTCCCGAGCTTCTGACTGTACCCAGTGCGAGTGTAAACAAACAAACAAAACAAAATAAATAAATAAATAAATAAATAAAAACATGCCTCTATAAAAAAAAAAGAAACAAAAAGATGATACATGTATTATTTACCACATCAAGTAGCATGATTTTTCAATATTGTCAAACATTTATGAAGTATACCGAAATTAATTTAGAGATGCTTATATCATAATGGTTATGAGTGCATATTCTGGAAATAGATTTTCTAGATCTGAAACTTGACTTTATCTTAATAGCTGTGCCTTAGTTCTCTCATCCTTGGAATGAAAAATATAGAAGTACATATTGTAAGTATTATATGAGTATATGTGTATATGTCAGTGCTTGTATATGTGTGTATATCTGTATTTATGTGTGTATATATACATATTGTCATACAATGATATGCTTGCCAATTAAAGTTCTAAGCGTTTTATTGAATCATGTCACATAATCTTCATGATTAACATTTAAGTTAAGCATCATTTTTATCATCTCCTTTCCATAAATGAGAGAAAATGATATCTCCCCAAGCGGTAAGAAAGAAATTTGCTGAAGCTTACACAGTAGAGTTGTTAGAATACTAACCCAGGTAGTCTTAAATTCCAAACTACCATTAATTATTACATAATACTGCCTCACTACTTTAGAGATAATAAAACACTTGATTAATTATGCCCTAATTCCTTCACTTTTGACTTGTTCATAATCTGCTCACATTTATGTTCCTCTTTAGTAGCTCTAGGCTTTATTGGTTTCTATGTAACTAATTACACAAATCCTAATATCTTAAAATAGTAATTATTAGCTCCATTTATGTGGGCCAGGAAATTGGAATAGTCTGGCTATGGGGGTTCTGGCTCAGGGCTATATCAAGATTGAAATCAGGTGTTGACTGGGGTCAGAGCCATCTGAAGCCTTGGCTAGACCTAGAGAATCTACCTTCAAGGTGGTTTATTCCCAGGCTGGCAAGTTGAAGGGAGGCCATGGTTCCTTTTCAAATGGTCCTCTCCACAGGGCCATTTGAGGTCTTCCTGACCAGCCAGTTGACTTTTTCCAGAGTAAATAACCTACAAGATCAATGCAAAAGTTCCAGTGATTTTTATGGCTGGACTTGGAAGTCACAAACCTTCAAATTTCTATTATATCTTTCTGGTCTGTCAGCCCTGATCAAAATGCAGAGAACAATACAAATGTCTGATGTTTTTATTTAATGAGTCATTTGGAGGCTGGTTATCACAGTCATGTGTTCACATCATGGTCCTGTCTCTAGTTTCAGTTTTGGCAATACCTTCCCTTCCTCTGGGGATATGCTCCTCTGGATTCCATAGTAACCTAACCCCTGAACTCATCTCTGCTCAGGTCTATAAAATATGAAGATAATCTGCCCAAGGACAATCATGTGTCGCTCAGAATTCTCACATTGTCTCTCAGATTTTCACATGGAAATAGATTTCCAATGAGTACATAAGAGGTTTAACATATATTTCCATTACTTCCCTGGTTTATGCTCTTTTCATAGCCTACATGTTCATTTCTTTCAGGACTTTTCATCTTCTTAGGTGAATTGTCTTCTTCTTTGCCCAAAATTCCTAATTAATATATCCACTTTCAATATGTTTCATTCCTCCCCTTCCCTCCAAGGATTAAATATGCATTATGTATTAAGTGGATAAAAGAAGTCAGGAAGCCTATCTGTGTTGTTTTGGTTTCTTGGTCTTTTTAGCAGTTGGATCATTTTGCTCAAGGACACATGTGGTCCCTGAGATGGACTTTGGAGACCTGCACTGAGACCTGTTTTACATCTTCTTTGGTCATGTTCTGTTATCACAGATCCAGTATTAAAATACTATGTTCCCTACAAGTCTGGGCTTATATTAGTGGGAATTCTGCTTATGGAGAATTTAATGCAATTAACATTCTACACTCAGGACTAGTCCTGCATCTGTAATAGCCAAAATATGTCTCAATCGTGTATACTATTATATTATTCTGTATGTTTCAATAGGTATCCTGAAAAAATCAGAATATTTGATATTGAATGTCTTATATGATGAAAAAGTTCTACATACTAATGTGTACAAGAACTTTTCTTTGTGAAAAAGCATTTCTTTAATGTAAATCCATTTCAAATGATCTAGTCTTCTTGATTTCATTATTATAAAACATGAATACCAGCTTCTAAAATGTTCTTTCTCTGCAGGAAATATATCTTATTAGTTTAGTCTTCAAGAGTAATAGAAATAGACACTGTGTTCCAATCTTTTTACAACCTGAAAAATAAGCTAAGGGGAAGAAGGGATATAATTGTGCGTGGGAAGGTAAAAATAAAGATAATAGTTTCTGGCACATGGTTAACTAAAAGTGTATGGGTGGGTATTCAAGAAACAAATACAATATTCATGTGAAGTGCTTCTTAAACGTATTTTTTCCAAATTAATATGTTGAGGTCTTTTCCTGAAATGATTAATTGGTACCTAAATCTCATTCCATGTAAATTAATCACATGTAAAACGCAGAATCAGGGGCTAACAAGATAAAAAGATACTATTTTTGACCATATTTTGTTGGAAGGTGGAATTTCACTATACTGTGTAGAAAAAACAGCTACCTCCTGCCATTTATTTGTCATTCTGTGTTTTGCTGTACAGATTGTCTATAGTTTGAAACATCCTTGCACACACAGGTACACATATAAACCATTGTAGAGGTAATCAGCTTTTTTTTACAACTAACAAGGTGCTTGACCACTTTATTATGTGATGACTGTGTCCTGTTAGGGTTTGCATTTTTACACCTTTGTGAAAATACCTGTGACCATGTATACATATGTGTATTTGTGCTTTCATTTCATATATGTATGGGCCTTGTATGTGTCTTTATATTTGTGTGTTTTCTTACATGGCTATCTTTTTTTTAATTTTGGTGTTGAAATCTTACTAGAATGAGCATCTGTAAGGATTACTTTTCATTCATATTTCTGGAACAAAATAGGATTTTTAATTCTGATTTGTGGTACATCTTTTTAAAAATATTTTCTCCTTTTCCCAATTTATGTTCTTATTACTGGAATGCCTCTTTGGCAGATATACTCCTTCCTATACTAATTCTCCCTGTCTCCTTACTTTAATAATTTATTTTTTTTGTCTTTTTGATTTACAAATATTCATTAATATATTAATATATCAATAAATATTTATTGAATGCTTCTTAAGTAAATTGAGGTCTTGACTCGATGAATGCAATAAGATGCAGGCTATCTTTACATTATAGAGTCTAACACACCTGTGTCTAGGTGTTCTGGGAGATTTTTGCAGTTCTGTCTTAGCAAATAGTAATTTTTTATTCATTTGTATCTGTTATTTTTCTTCTATTGGCATTTTAAATTTTTGTTAACACATTTCTAATGTATAAAACAATTTTTCTCTTCTTTAGTATTGTTTCCTCTAGTTTTATGGTTTTGATACCTTCTTGAATAACACCAAGATTTATAATTATATGTTTCTCACAAATACCTAATTAACAGAGATATGATGTAAAAGTTTTACAGATACACATGACAAAAATCATATATGCTCACAAATGAAAGTGAAGGCAGATAGCTATTCTGTCTTTCATTGCTGGAGCTGACATTCTAAGGATGTGGCATGATTTAGGACAGAAAGGAAGGCAATTGGTACTTCTCCCTTTTGTGTTGTAGCTATGTACACCACACTCTTCAGGCTATTATTCACATTTAAATGTATGATTGGATTACAGTGAGGCAAATTTATGATCCAGGTAGGTCTAGTTTACAGCAATGACTGTAACTTGGCTTAGTCTCCTTCCTCCAGGAATCACAATATGAGCCTGGTTATTAATAGTAACCTAGAGGTCAGAGGAGAGGGAATCTATACACTGTATGATACACTTTTTTTGCTGGTGGGAAGTACGAAATAAACATTTTGGGGATCACAATGCCATGGTGCACAATATGGTAAGAAGTACATTTCTTCTCCTAATCCGTGTACTTATCATGGTGAAGGTTATTGTATCATCTGGTTGGCTGGCTCTGCAAACTTCTGCTAAAGAAAGGAATCCATCATGAGCTCTCTAAGCAGACATGACTGAGACGTATATGACTGTATGGAACTATATACAAGGAAAGTACTTAATATTAGTCTGGAATTCTGACAGTTCTAATTCAAGTCATTTTAAAATCTGACAGAGGCAGGTTTGAAGTACTATCTATCTAATACGAGTGATCAAGTTAGTGTAGATTGGGCACTCAACTCTGAACATACATATAAAATTTCTACAAGAAAGACATGTTTCATAATCAAGGCTGGTGTGACTGGTGAAGAGGGAGTTGTAGGGTTTTGGAATTTAGTTACAGGTTAAGGGTCTAGGAAAATGTAGAATGTGACATGTAGACATCTTACTTTATTAAGCAAATACTCCCCACAAGCACAAGATAACCCAGAATTTGTTCTCTAACATGTATGTAGAAAATTAGGCTTTTAAAAAGACTTCTGAACTTATTGGTCATCTTATAAATTCGTCCAAAGCTAAATCATGATTTCCCTGCCAGTGGTATTGTGCCCTTGGGCAATGTAATTGGCAAAATTTTCCTTCTCAGTAATACACTGCTCAGGGTAGAAGATCTAGTGGTGAGTGTCAGTATGAACTTCATCAATAAGCATGGCCTCAGGTCTACAAATACTACTTTGGAGACATGCTCCCTGTCACTCATGGAAGTTAGTAAAGGAATCACTACCCTAAGCTACAATAGTTGTGTTACTTGGCTAGATGACATGTTCCAGGCAGTAGAGCTTGCAGCATTTAGTTGCTTGTCTGGGCATCAGAGTGGCTCACATGTTAGAAATGAATATATGCATGTAGCTCTGGGTTAAGAGTTGAAGCTAGCTGGAACAGTTGTGGAGTTCTGGTTATCAAGCCAAAAAACTAAGGTTTGAGGTAAGTAATTTACTCAGAATATTTTTGAAAGTTTGATTTTATCTTCTAAGTGATGGGTTTTGATTTAGAGTGTGTTACTGTATTTGCTTATGTTAGGATTTATTTCTCAGCATAAGCGGTCCACATATCATCTCTAATGATGCTCTGCTATTTGCTTATGTTTTTGAATGGTGATTAGCCATTAACCATATTGGTTAACAGGTATATGATATACAGATTTCCTTGATGTGAATGTAAATAAAGTCAGAAAAAGAAAATGGAAAACACCACATTAATTGATGCAGAATATCTTAAATGCAGACTATAATAGCCTTATTTAGAAAGTAGTTAAAATAATTAAAGATTCTCTACTGTTTTTGAATGACACTGTTGTTACCATCATTATGATTGACCATTATTTCCTTCTCTGTAAACTTTTGAGTTCACTATTTATTGATTAGTTCCAATAGAGAAAGAATTTATTGGGTTTACATTTTGGTTTAGATGAGATAGAAACTCTGTCATAAGATTTACAACCTAGTGGATATAATTATCTTTCAGTAAATTTGAAAATGTATCAACTTGTCAAACCTGGCATCAGTTTAGCACCAAGGAAAAATATTAAATATTGATGATAGTTTATTGCAAAAATCCTATGAATAAACTTATTAACTTCTTTCACAAAGATTCTCAGACAGGGCCTCCCCTGGTGGTGCAGTGGTTGAGCGCTGGGCTGTGAAGCTGCCTGCAGCCTCTGCAGCAAAGGTTGGATCCCCCGCCGATCCCCGGCCAATCCCCGGCCCCCAGGCAAGGGTCCCACAGGGCACGCAGGCTCCTCCTGCCGCCCGCTGCTCCCCTCAGCAGTGTACTTTGTCTGCCTGTTCTGTTCCCCGCTCTGGCTCTAGTGAATTCTCTCACCCTCCCGCGCTTCTGACTGTGCCCAGTGCTTGTATAAATGAATGAATGAATCTTTAAACAAAAACAAAACAAAACAAAACAAAAAAAAGATTCTCAGACATACTTAGGACATAAATGGAGCAAAGTAAATGTGAACAGTTTTATGACATTTCTTTCCACTTTGCCACAAGAGCTGTGCTCCATTTATTGCCTTTTAAGCACTGATTTTAAAATAATGTGTTGCCATATTTTATTTGCTTCTTCATACTTTCAGGTATTAAGTACCAATATCAAAGCAATAAATACTACACAGAAGATACTGATGAAAATAGTGGTGTAACAGAAAAATATAACTAACTTTTCCAATTACTTATGGATGTTGGAAAGTAAAGCACATAGAAAGGGGAGAGTGTTCCGAAAGAAGGGATAAATAAAAAAAATGTGCTAGTTAAGTTTTCTCTTTTAGTTCCTCTTCTTAAATACCATATATATTTTTTAAGATTTATTTATTTATACAAGCAATGAATACAGTTAGAAGCGCAGGAGGGTAAGAGAATTCACCAGAGCCAGAGAGGGGAACAGAACAGGTAGACTGGGAGATACACTGCTGAGGGGAGCAGCGGGCATGGCAGGAGAGGTCTGCGTGCTATGTGGGACCCTTGCCTGGCAGCTCGAACCGGCGCTGCAGAGGCTGCGGGCAGCTTCGCAGCCAAGCGCTCAACCGTTGCACCACCAGGGGAGGCCCTACACCATATTTCTTTTTTATTTCTTCACTCATCACCAGTCAGGTAAGATTACAACAAAAACCAAAAAACCCTCAACATTGCAATTTTTAATGTTGCTGTGCATTAACAGATATTTGGGAAGGTTGGAAATAATTCCCATTCGAATGGGAATTTCAAAGTAGAGTGTTATGAGAAAATAAAGTAGACGATTAAAAACAATCTAATATTTTTGACCAGTGTAAGACTTTATTAAGGGAGAAAACCTACCCATCTTGTTAAACTCACAGACAACCATATTTTATGTTGAAGCCACTTGATCAAAGTAAATTCTAATAAAAAGACCTTAAGGATGCAGTCAAGCCCCCTAACTCTCTTCAGTGGATTACCTTATAGTCTGCTGTCCTTGCATGATTACCAGGTGCCAGTGAGCAAAGGCACTTTGTGTTCTCCCAGCATTTTGAAGTTGATAAGCTAAATCTGCCCAACCCTCAGCACACAGCATTCTGCAGAGTTGCATCAACAATGGCTACAGCTGACGACATTATCCAGTAAATCGTGCCCCACACATCATTCAAGACAGAACAGTTTTTAAAAAGAGAGATATATCTTGTACTTGACAGGCCTGATAAATCAAATTTAGGTTTAAAAGCCAAGCGTAGATTCAGTGAAACCATATGAAGCCACAAGGTGGTTTGGAGAGTAAAATTAGATTTCAAAATCGTAAGTAGATTTAAAACTCCTTATTGTGTTGAAAGTTAATATTTAATTAATAATATTTTAATTAATTCATGAGCCCAAATTACAAAGGGAAAAACAGTGAAAATTTAAATTGTTCATAGACTCTGAGATTCAATATGCTTGTCATTTGAGGTCAAACAAGATAAATTAAATGTTTCTGAACCTGAAGGTCAAAAATATCTAGAAGTCTCTCCCATTTAATTCTGAATCCTCCTGAACAAAACTGTGAAGATACTGGTGAAATGGAAATGCATTGGCCAGATCTCCCTCAAGGTAGGACTTGTTCCAGCTGCCAGCAGAGAGTCTCCAACTTTAGTTCCTACAGTGTTTGCCTAAGCTGACCCAACCAAGGTCTAGCCTTCGTAAGGCAATGTACATCGAAATGCTGATCACTTGGGGTATAAAGGCCTGATCACTTTAGTCCACTGAGGAATGAGCCGTCTATGCTCCAGGACTGTATATATGATTAGCTGAGGCTTTGAGGAGCTGTATGCTATTTAGCTGTTCGCTGCCAATTCCAACACTTTTCTCCTTCCACTTGCTCTAAAAATCATCTTGCGTGCCAGGCTATTCTGTTTCTGTTTCTGGAATACCAACATGCAGTTGGTAACATACAAGAATGTTCTCTACAAGAAACATATCAAACACCATCTTCTCTCTGAACAGTTCAGCCTGTGGAGGGCGTTAGTAGGATTAAAAAATGGTGACCTATGGTATCAACTCCTACTTGCTCTAAGAACCAACTTTCTTACATCCCTGACAGAAAGATTTGTATGTTCTTTCTTTTCCAGACACTTGGCTATGAAATAATTATTGGTAATTTTCTGTTGGTATTTATGCTTGTACTATAAATAATAATTTACAGCTAGGGAACAAGACTCTAAAGGAAAGAAATGTACATGTAAACTTTCACATAATGGCTCTTGGACTGGATATTTTTTTTTAAAAGATTTATTTAT
Organism: Talpa occidentalis; assembly: GCF_014898055.3. Classification (NCBI taxonomy): domain Eukaryota; kingdom Metazoa; phylum Chordata; class Mammalia; order Eulipotyphla; family Talpidae; genus Talpa; species Talpa occidentalis. The sequence continues at coordinate 25,560,685 of NW_023604972.1, forward strand.
TCATGCATCCAAGAACCAGGGTTCAATTATTTTTGAGTCCTGATAGAGGACTGAAGATCTAACTTACTTGTTTCCTTAGTTACATAATGTAAAATAATAAATATTAAGAATATGACTCATTCTTTTCTCAGATGTAGTTGAAAGGGAAAATTTTATTTTTAATCAACCCTTAATATATCAATAGAATTTCTGTTGTTCTTGAAGAAAAATCAAGCAAACAAAACACCCACCCAAAATGGCCATGCATGTTCTTCCACTTCTAAACATGAAGATTATCCATATGTAATCACAAAAGAGGATGGAATGGCCAGTTAAATAACCTTCCCACCCTCCCTCGTATTCAGCCTCTCAGCTGTCTATCTGTGCTTTCCAAAGAACATGGAAAAGAGATTGCCGAGGTGAACAACTATGAAATTCTATGGAGAAAGGTAACTTTAATTTTAATAGAAGCAAGTGACCCATATGTGATTGTTAGAGCAAGATCCCCAGGGAACAAAATCCTTTTGGTCAGTTATTTTCCTTAATCTTTTTGATATAACACTCTTTTACCCTCAAGTTTGAAAGATTTTAGTACCTCTTTTTTTTTTTTTTTTTCATTTTTAAATCAGTTTCCTGCTCATTCTTAGTCTTTCATTGCCGATTCACTTTTAGGGAGGGTGGGTGTAGTTAACTGTTTGCCTTTTTTTGCCCATTTTTCACTGAAACAGTGTCATTTCACTCCTACCATTGTGAATCACAGTTTTAAAAGTGTATATCATATTAATAATAATGATAGTGAATGATATTTTTGTTCATGGATGAGTCATTTTACTAAAATTTTCTTAGAATCCCAGTCATGCCAGAAATCACCACTTTTATAATAGCAGTATTAAAAAGGGAGAGAGAGTTTTGGAAGATGAGCATGACATGAATTGTGATGGGGTGTCCATAAAATTTTAGGGCCCTCACAGACAGACAAACATTCCCCTGTTTAAGTGGCTGCTAACATCCAATAATTCTAACCAAAGTTGCAATGGCAGGAGCATCTGTGAGACTACTCAGGTTTATTTCTCTTCAGAGAAATTCAAAGGAAGAAAGGGTGTAATTTCTGACTAAATTAAATATAATGACTACAGAGTAGAATTCTTATATTAATATCTGAAATTGAGATAATTTCCTTTCATTTAGATGGAAGGCATTATATTATTTAAATTCTCCCCACCTAGAATGTTACCTAAATAGTAATCTGGAGAAAAATACCTGTGAAATATATAATAACTTGTACATAGTGAATTATTAATCAAATATTTTTAAAATGTTAACTCTGAATTTACTGTCTTTATGCTCATCACTTAAAAAACCCTTTCATGTTGCAGAATTACCTGCAACACTACACAGTATTAATCAATCTTCAATTTAAATAATACAGTAGAGTATCTTTCCTGTTTTCAGAGATCAAAATTTGACTTTTATGAGTAAGATAAATGAAATGGGTCATTAAAGAATGCTTTATGATTTTTTTTGTCTTTTAAAATGTATATTTAAAATTTAAGAGTAAGGCAATAACTAGATGGTACTTTTGAGGATAAACAAATTAGAAGTCATCAGTAATCTTAACATTGGAAACTAAACTAATTTTTCTTTTGCTTTTGGACATACTTTTCAAAATTAATTTTACATCAAATGTATGAAAAATTAGATTCTATAATTTAGGTATCACTGGTTTATAATATGTTATGTGAGGAAATATGAACCTATTCCCCTAAATCCTATATGGATTTATAAAGTAATTATTTTGTATCTATTCATCAATTATGGACATTTGTGTTTTTTCCATATCTTGGCTATTGTGAATAGAACTACAGTAAACGGCAGGGCTGGTATCTACTTAAGATTCTGATTTCAATTCTTTTGGATACATATCCACAAGTAGAATTGCTGTATTAGATGGCAGTTCTATTTTTAATTTTATAAGAACCTCCATCTTGTTTTCCATTGCAACTGTACTATTTTGCATTTTCACCAGCAGTGTGAAAGGGTTCCTATTTCTCCTTCCTTACTAACATTAGTTATAATTATTTTGTATGATACCATTCAAGCTGGTTTCACTGTTGCTTTGATTTACATTTCCCTTATATTTAGTGCCACTGGACATTTTTTTCATATGCCTCTTTGACATTTGTATGTCTTTGTTTAATTAAATGTAGCTGCCTCCAGGGAACTAATAACATCCAAAAAGGATGGTAGCTGGCAATTCCTAGTATCTGAGCCCTTGTGGGTGGTTCCAAACATTCTCACCATGGTTTCTCACTATATGATCTGCTCTCACTATCACTTTCTTCTCTGTCCCTACCAAGTCCTGAAAGTTTAAGAAATGAGATCCCTATTTGAGCATCTGTGACAATCCTATGTGGAAAAACTTGAGTGTATGTACAGTTGATGTGTGTATATGCATATAGAGTGGATTTCTTGTTTTAAATGCCCTAATTTTTAGAAAATCCATGTTGTAGAAAGTGTTTTCCTAATCAAGCCATATTGCCTTATGCATTGATTCTAATACTATTAAATTACAGGGTGCATTTTTTTCCCTTCTTCAGCTAGAGATCTTTCTTTCTTACTGCATTTCTGTAAAAATTAGAAGAAACTCTTAAAAAAACAGATTTATGTGTAGGTTGAAAATTGCTTAGTTGTGCATGTTATTTTCAGTGCACACATAGCACTCAGTTTTCACAAAAATGAGTAAAAATTAATCTCTTCTCCTATATCTTCATTATGTGATACTTTGAAATAGCTACCTGATGAGAGATTCTCTTTTTTCCCCTTTGAGAACCAAACTGACATTTCCCATTAACTAAAGGAAGATTTTTCCTTGTTATAATAGATGTTCTTATTTCAAGCAGCAGGGTTAAGAATAAGAGCTCTGAATCTAGGGTCTATGGGTTTGAACATTCGACTCTGATGTTTATTCTCTCAGGGCTGAGAACAGATACACATCAGAATGGTTCTCTTTCTGTTCAGATTGTTAGTGCCCTGTTGCTATTATATATTTATATATATAATTATATGTGTATATATGTAATATTACATATGATATATATATATAATATCTATATATATTTTGAGCTGAATTTTTCTTTTTAGTATTATTTTTTCCTCTACCAAGTCAACTGTGCCCATGTCCAATCTGGGAAGGCAGGCAGATGAGGTATGGCCTATAAATACATTTTTTAATATCAGTTCTGACCAGCTATATGACCTTGGATAAATTACTTAAATTATCTGTGCCTCACCTTCCTCAGCTGAGAGATACAACTGATATCTATTTCATTGAATTGTTATAACAACTAAGTTAATAACTATAAAGTATTTTAAAAGTTTCTGTTCACAGAGTAAGTGCTTAATACATGGTATTAAGTCTCTCACTTTGTGTTCTTCCCGAAAGTTTCCTCTTACAGAAGGATAATGTAAAGAAAAAATGGAAGAGATGAGACAAAGTGAAGGTAGAGATATTAGCAGGAGGTTACTGCTTTTGCCCCTGAAGTAACAAAGAAGAACCTTATCAAAAGTAGTGACTGTAAAAACAGAAAACAAAGGCTAATAATAACTAAAATTTACAAGGTTTAATGACTTAAAACACTGTAATAAGTCATTTCTTAAATTCCTCTGCCACAGAATTTGTTCTAGGTACAATTGTCAACAATTTAAGGACTCCAGATTTACGTAGGTTAAATAATTAGACATCGAATCAATGATGGACTTGAAATTTTAATCCAGATGTTCTAGAATCAAGCACATGCACTTAACTGCTCTATAAGTTTCTCTGCAGGGCAAATATGTATACAGGCATTAAACCTGAATGAATCAATCCATTAGAGTCAATGTGTCTTGAGTTATTTGAAAAAACTGTCAGAAAATTGTGTTTTAATTTTTTTTTTTTTTTACTTTATTGTGTCTGATGAAAGCTTTCACTAGAACCAGCTTCCTTTCTAATCTCTAAAAATCATAGGAGTCTTATCAATAAAGGAACACCCGGGCAGTAATGAAGAAGTACTCATTAGCCTTATCTCTGTAGACACGCCCAGCCACTTGCTACCTGGAGCTGTCCTATGCTATTTTATCTGAGCACAAAATGGTAAATTGTAAAATTTCCCTTTAAAAATAGTTCTCTTCCCATAACTCTTTTTCATCCTGTTACTTTCTGGTCACCAGTATCCGAGGAAATTAAATAAAACCTGCCTGCTTTTGCTCTGAATGATTAGCACTGACAGATTCCTTTTATAAATGACCCCTTCTTTGCACAAAAGAATGTCATTTTTTAATTTACAGTATCTCTTATCATTTATTTCCCTGAATTCACACATTATTTAAATCATTCATGCAATCTACACACCAGAGACTGGTGATAAACTTGAATTTGGGTTGATCTAATTTTTCTTGATTAAAAATACCGGAAAGGGAATCAGTTTGGGAAAAAAAATATCTCTAAGTAGATTTCTGTATTATAGGTACTATATAACATGTACACAAAGGCTTAAGAGAAAAATAGGAAAACATAGGTATACCTGTATACACCTGTACACACATACACGTTCATATATATAGCTGGATTAAAATGCATTCACATGCTTTGAATAAATTCAACAACTCTGAAACATTTTTTAAAATGACCAGACCTTATAAAGGCTTTTTCCTCAGAGTATCTGCTCCTTTCAATGTAACGTTTCTTTTCCCTATAGATTTGATATATTTCCATCTATGCTAAATATAAAAAAACTCACTTTAAATAATATTCATAGTTCAATCATGTCTGATAAATGAATAATGCGTTTGTAAGTTCTATTCCAAAAATACGTGTCAAAGGCTACTTATGTGCACTTTCTTATTCACTGTAAAGAGAACAATAGGAAAAATAATGTCCCTGTACCCTGTAGATGTTGCAGTTCGGTGGGGAATGTTAGGTAATAAACAAGCAAACAAATAATATGTCATGGTGATAAGGACTATTACAAATAATGAAGCAGGTCAAGGGTGATACTATCAGGGGTACTATTATATACTATGGGGTTTGGGTTAAGAAAGTCTTTCCTGAGAAAGCTCTTTTCCTCTTCATGAAGAGACAAGAGTAGTTTTTAAAGACATCTATTTTCTCAAAAGATGACATTTTACAAAAGCAGGCAGCAGAAAGCAGAACGACATGTAATCACTAGTGAAACTTGGACAAAAATCTCATGATTACCTAGATCATATCAAGGACTTTTTTTTTTTTGGCCTAGATTTGAGGCCTAAGTGGTCTCTTCTTATCTATGCTAAAATATTCCAGAGTAAATTCTGGAATATAAAATTACAAAAAATTCCAAATTACAAAAAACTCCAAACTGACTTAAAGAATGAATAGTAAGAGTAAACTGGGCCTCCCCTGGTGGCTCAGCGGTTGAGCACTGGCCTGGGAAGCTGCCCGCAGCCTCTGCAGTGCCAGTTTGATCTCTGGCCACCGGCGAGGGTCCCACATGGCGCGCAGACCTCTCCTGCCAAGCCCCCTGCTCCCCTCAGCAGTGTATTTTGTCACTCTGCCTATTCTCTTCCCCACTCTGGTTCTGGTGAATTCTCTCACCCTCCCGCACTTCTGACTCTACCCAGTACTTGCATAAATAAATAAATAAATCTTAAAAAAAAAAAGAGTAAACTTGTTACTGATAACTCAGATTTTTGGTAAAAGATAGTTGTTTCCTATAGTTGTGGGAGAAGGGAGATTAAAAATGGATAGAAATGTTGTATAGACACTTCCTTTTGTGCTCTTGTATTTCTTTTTCTTCAGCTGAAAGGAGTATTCAATAATAGTTTAGGCCTTTAATTCTGTTTGAAAAATCTATCTCTAGAATATAGTGCCCAGGCAGTGTCCTCAAAGATGATTATATAAACGCTTCTGAAATGTTAGAGTAAAGACCTCGAAAAACCCACAACTCCATTAAAGCAATGAGAATAATGACAAAAATTTCCAAAATCAGCTATTTCAGGACTCTCTCTGGAATTAAAGACTTGTAACAATCTTAGAAAACATTTATTTTTAAAAAATGGTTGAAACTTGGTAAGAATGGTGAACTTTTTAGCATTTTAATTTGCTCTATTCCTATACTCTTTTCCCCAGGCACACAGTAACCTTGAAATCAGCAATCCCACAACCTTAGTAAGTGTGAAAATGAGGAACCTGGTCGCCATTGGAGGAGACAGACAGATTTGGGGCTCCCCAAAAGTCCCACTCTCAGAGATTTATCATTATTGGGCTTGCCTTACAACACAGTGGGAAAATATCTTGTACAGGGCTCACTTTTATTTGACTTAATGCAGCTTCACTTATTGAGATGCGCTGTGTCCTTAGGGGTGGTGTCTGTTAAAAAATAATTGGCATTGTTTAACATTGACTTGGTCTGAACTATGCTAAAAGTTGGGGATAACAAGGGACTGGTAAACAAACAAACAAAAACAAAAAAAAAAATCTTAAAAGAAAAATCCGTAAAAACTTTAAAAATCTTTTACATATCCCTGGCAGTTGTTCCTATACACACATATTTGTGCATGCTTAGGAATATCTAATTTGGTTTGAATTTTTGGTCTCTAGCTCACCTTGAGTCTCAGAGCAAGTGGGGAATTCAGGGAAACAGTCCTGGCAATGTTGATGGAACTTAAAACAATGGGGGATATAATACAACAAAATAAAGATAATGAAAATATTAGCATTTAGAAATAATGTAGTTTAGAAGCTATATAGCTCATTTAAAAAGTATAGTTGAGGGTCTTAATAGCAGACAAATAGAGACAAAAGAGAAAGTTCATGAATTTGAAAACACATTACTGGGAAATACAATGACCTTGAAAAATGGATACATTTCTAGATCAGCATAATCTACCATAACTAAAACAGGAACAAACATGAAAAAAACTAATTGCAAACTTGAAAACTGAAACAGTAATTAAAAAATCTCATGAAAAACAAAAGCCCAAGAACAGATTGATTTACAGATGATTTTGCAGATTGATTTACAGAATGGTTTATCAAACTTCTGAAGAACTATTGTCCACCTGGCTCAAATTGTTTTTAAAAATACAGTTAGGAATCCTTCCTAATAAATGTTATGATGCCAACATCACCTTAATATTGAAACCAGACAGAGACAGCCAAAAAAGAAAATTATAGACCAATATCCTTTGTGAATATTGATGCAAAAATTTTCAAAAAAAAAAATGCTAGCAAATCAACTCAGTGTATCACGGGATTATACATCTTCATTATGTGGATCCCAGGGATACAAATATGTTTTAATATACATAAATCAATTAATATATTATTCCTTATCAACAAAAGTAAAGATAAAAATCATGTGATAATTTCAAGAAATACAGAGAAAGAATTTGATAAGATTCAGCACCCATATGTGATAAAATCTTCTAAGCCAATGGGAATAGAAGGAACTTTCCTCAATGTAATAATAAAGGTCATATATCACAGACCAGCAGCCAACCTAATACTCATTGCTGTAAAACAGATTTCCTGGTAAGATCAGACAGAAGACAAGGAAGCCCATTGTCACTAACTTTATTTTAATATTAGAGGTTTTTACCACAGGTTTTTACCATATTTAATGTGATCCCCATCAAAATACCAGCAATATTTTTCAAGGAAACTGAACAAAAAATATTGAAAAAAATATATATATATTTTTTTACCAGCCTTTCCCTATCCCTCCCAAAATCCCCTCCACACTCTGGTAAACACCATTCTACTCTATTCTACTCTCTGTTTCTATAAGTTCACTTCTCTTTTTTTAGACTTATACACATATATTGAACCACAAATGACCTCAAATTGCAAAATCAACTTTAGGAAAAAAGAAGAGAGACGGTGCTATCATATTACCTGACTTGAAACTTTATTATATAGAAACAATATTTAAAATAGTATGGCATTGGTGTAGCAGATTACGAGCAGCACTGTAAAGCTGTCCACAGCCTCTGCAGTGCGGTTTCAATTCCCGGCCAGCCAGGGAGATACCCACATGGCACAGCAGACCTCTCCTGTCTCCCCCGCTGCTCCCCTTAGCAGTGCTTTCAGTCTGTCTGCCTGTTCTGCTCCCCACTCTGTCTCTGGTGAATCCTCTCACCCTCCCGCACCTCTGACCTGTACCCCAGCTCTTATATAAATAAATAAATCTTAAAAAAATAAATAGTATGACATTGGTATAAGAATAGATACATAGACCAACAGAACAAAATAAAAATACAGAAATATACTCACACATATACCATCACCTAATCGATGATGATACATTCATGAACATAAAATGGGGAAATGCAATCTCTTTAATAAAGTATGCTGGGAAAATTGGAAAACCACACAAAAGAATAAAGTTGGATTACTTGCTATAATCACACACAAAAATAAATTCCAAATGGATCAAATATTTATATATAAGAAGGGATTTGGTAGACGGTGGGGGCCATATTAAGTTGAATATTTTGAGTTTAATAATCTGGCTTTCAGGATTGCTGGCATGGAAATTTACTGTTCTTTGATATTTCTTTGCATATTTCTTTGCATATTTATTTATTTATGTTAAAGATTCATTTATTTATGCATACAAGAACTGGGGTACAGGCTAGAGGCGTGGTGGGGAGAGGAGTCACCAGAGACAGTGGGGAACAGAACAGGCAGATTGGAATACACTGCTGAGGGGAGCAGCAGGCAAGTCAGGAGAGGTCTGATGTGCCTTGGCAGGGATCAAATTCATGCTGCAGTGACTGGCCATAGCTTCATAGTACTGAGACTTAACCCCTTGCGCCACCAAGGAGGGGCTTTTTATGTTTTCATTAAGATAGCCCTCTTTATTCCAGATTTCTATTTATCATATTATCTGTCTTTTAGAAACTGTAAGGTAATAGTGCAAGAAATTGGTACATCTGGTTTTGGAAGATAGTGTGTTAAGTTTATTTTGCTCTATTTTAAATTCACTAAACCTAAATGTCTTTACCATAATTGCATCTCAATAGTTCACAACACTTCTTTTCTGCAGTCTTTTCTCTCTTAATGGATGTAAAATTGGATGCCAGGGGAAAAAAAGGTACAGCACTTTATATATACAGAGACCAAATGAAATACCATTTGTGTAGCTATCACTAGTAAAATTATCGTGTGATATAATTAGTACTGTATCCTGTTAATTCTGTCTGCATGTAGGAAACAAAAATTAATGTCCCAAACAAGCAGCTAAAAATCAACAAATTTTAGATGACAACATTAAAATGTCCATGTGTGCTTTTTTTTTACTTTAATGTCTGTTTATCAGAGTTGAGTGACTTATTGAGTAGTATAATTAGATGTTTGTTATTTATCAATAAAACATAAGATGAAGTAGCTAATAGGAGTTGCTTTTAAGTACAAATTAGAACATAGAAAATTCTTTTTGGAATGAAGTTATAATATTTCAATAAGTTCTCAAGATACTTTTCAGTTATAATGTACTTTTATAAGTGCCTAGTGTGAACCATACTTATTTCAAAGACTGTACAATCATTTTAACTTGGGAAAATGCAAATCAATGTAAAACACTTCTGAATCTGAGTTGAAATATGTGTGTGAAATTCTGTACTAGATACTGGTGGTGTTTGGAAGCTTATTTAGTAGCATTGGAATAAAAACTTCAAAACTGACTTTTCCCTTCTTTAGGGCAAATGAAAGTAAAATGTCCTCACACTGGGTCTTTTCTAGAAAATGTCTGTAAAATGCTACAAAAGCACACACAACATTTAATTGGTGACCTATATTTGTAAATGGATAGTTAGAGATTTTTCTTGGCCACTGTTTCTCAACTTAAGGATTATTGTAATTTTGGGCGAGATAATTATATGTAGGGTATTATATGTAGGGTATTATCTTGTTCTTTATAGAATGTATAGCACCATCTCTGCCCTCTTCCTACTAGATGCCAATACCATTCTGTTAAAATGTCTCTAGACAAGATATAATGTGCCCTGATGGGCAAAGTGTTCTTCCATCTTCCTCCTTTTCCCTGCTTCAATGAAAGGCATTATTTTCAGCAAAGCAGTGATGTCAAAAGTTTCTCTTGGATATGGATGCTTCTGTGTGGTCCTGATAGGGAATTCATGGTGGTAGGTCATACCTGGAATGAGCCAGTCTTACGTACACAGAAGAGTGGCTATGTTCACTGGTGTTTTTTTTTAGGCACCAGGGATTTGGGATTGATCCTTTATGGCTATAGAGAATTCTACAAGTCTTTATCTAGATTTTCTAAAATGTATAGTATTGTTTGTAGAAAGTTGGACTATAGCACCCCCAGTGGCAGCCTCTTAGAAGGCTATTAGAGTTCTATCTTTGCAGACCTCTGTAGGCTTTCACTAACACTCTCCCTTAAAGTCCTTCCAGTAGTGCCAGCTACTGCTCACTTCTTGGACACTCCCCCCTTTCCAAAATTGTTCCCTTACTTTTTTGTTATTTTTCATGGAGACATGTTATTTCAAGATAATGAAATCTATCTTGTTATCTATTGCTATAAACAGTGGCTTAACACACACACACACACACACACACACACACACACAACCTCTTAATACCTTGCTGTGTAGGACAGGAGCTGCTTAGCAGATTGGTTCTAACTTGATGTCTTTCATAATGTTACAGTCATGGTATTAGCCAGGACAACAGCCTATTTTCAAAGTGATCTTCTCACATAGTGCTTAGTAGAAACCTTAGTCCCTGGCTGGCTGTTGACAGGGAGTTTTAAATGCACAACTTCATATAGCAATTTGAAAATCCTCAGGACATGGCAGTTAAGTTCTACAAAGATAAAGATCTAAGATGCAGTAAAGCAGAAATTATAAAGTCTATCATGTATTAATCTTGGAACTCACACTTCTTATTCCTGTCATATTCTATTGGTAACAAAATCATCCCTATTCAGCCTGAGAGGGATGAAATACCAGGAGGCAGCCATCTTTGGGGACTATCTTGGTAGCTGATTCCCGCAGTTTCTGACTGTATCTTTTTTTGTTTTTAAATTATCACACATACTTATCGTTTCATGTCTAATAATGTTTAATTTTATGATGGCCTTTGTGTTGAAAGAGGGGTTGTTTGAAACTGCAAATGCCATAATCTTTTATCTGAAGGCTTGGGTTTCCTCTCAGGCAAGTTGAGTGAGAGAGTGATTACATCAGTCTAGTTACTGTGCTGGATCAGGGCTAGGTTTGAGGCTTGTTGAGACTATTCACCTGTGAATTTTCTTTAGGCTTTTTACTTAGAGCCTGGGGAGTCATTGTCTCCTCCCTGGAAGGTAATAAATGCACCATGGGGAAAATCAAGCTGCATGTTTAGGGTTCATGGCATTTCCAAATTATTGCTAACAGCATATGGATGGTCAAAAACTTTTCTGATCTCTCTTTATCCCAGTAGGGTACATCTTTGTGGGCCAATCATCCTCATCTCACACCTGGAATTGACAAATGTACCCATAGAATAGGTAGCTTGTATTTTATCTGGCAATCCTCCAATAGAAGAAAATGTCCAGTAACAGATTGCTCCCTCACAGAAACTGTCCCTTTTCTGATTGTGACATTTCAGTTTTTTATTCCTCTTTTTCTACATCTCTCTCTAATGTTTAGGCATATATATGTATATGTACATACAAAAAAGTGTATATGTATACACATATGTATTAGATGCAATGGGAGCATAGTCTGCCATGGGACCTATTGTGATATCCTTAGTGATACTGGAAGTCTCTATAGTTATCATCTGGGAAAATAAAAGGAAAGGGCTCTACCATTTATAATTCTCTAAAATGATTCCTTGGCTTTCTCATCTGTACAGTCTAACAGCTAGAGTTGCTATGCTTCTGTGCATTTGTGCCTGTGTACTTGTTGCCAGTATTGTGTATATTTCTTTTTTCCACTTTTTCCTAGTTTGGAGAACAAACTCTTAAATTTCGTTGCTTATATTTATAGCCAATGTCAATAATTCTCAGACTTGAGATCCTGCAAGGATCATTTTTAGCCCTGGCAAAGTTCCCTTTGAAAGTTTGTACATTATATGTAGTATATAGTCCTGTGACATGAGATTGATGCACTGTGCTCTTTATTACAGCTCTAATGACAGCAAGTGTAAAATTATGATGCTTGATTGTAATGAGACCAAACTGACTGGGTATGTAGCAAATTGAACAGCTTTTCTAATACAGGCATCTTGTGAGCTATGTAGCATCACTGTCAGGAACAAGATATTTTCTTTTCATTGTGTCTACATGTCTTTTTAGAACATGTTTTTAAAAAGTTGATTGTCTTCTTGGTAAATTTATTCTTGGAAAATAAATTTGCTTGTTAGGACTCCAGTGACGAAATCATTCTTGAAAATTAGTGGCATATTCTTGTCATAACTCCCAACAATTTCTATCAGTTATGCTAATTAGAAATTTCCTGAGGTTTTCAGTGTGACAATATAGGTTAAGCAGCTGTAAGTTTTATTACAGAACCCAGAAATACATAAACCCAAATGGATCACTAAGGCCACACCTTATAAATACAATATTGCTCATTACTCATACACACTGAAACATATGTTGTACATTTTAAGATGTACAATTGCTATTCTTCTTTTGAGGGCATCATAAAATCAAGAACTGTAACAAATTCCAAGAATTACCTAAGAATTAAGCTCATTGGAAGCCCAGTTAGAACCCAATTGTTTGTGTTTCACTGTTTATTCTTGCAGTCACACCTCCCCCTCTGCTGTTATTGCCTTATACTGTACACCACACTTTTCAGCTAAAGTCAGTCTCTTTATTTAAGGATTTATTTATTTATACATATAAGAGCTGGGGCCTTAGTCTCCTTACATTTATAAATCTAGTATGTTAAATATGCAAATTAGATAAAAATATTTAAATTTCTTGCAGTTAAACTCTTGTGATAATTTTGATTATATATTCTTAGCAACCTAGTACTATTTCCTTAATTACATAATTTAATTAATTGACATTTATTGAATACCTACTATGTATTAGCGATTATAGATCATCTCTAAAAGTAGAAACACAGCTTTATAATCATATAACAACTTGGTAAACAAAACTAGGCCTTTGGTATTTTGGCACCTTCCTACTGAGTAACTCACTAGAGGATGAGAACTGCTTATCATGGCTTGCATAATTGACTTTCCTTCCCCAGCCTGTATCAGATGTTATCTAATTGTCTGAGATAAACTTCCTTTGGGTTGATAATATAAATTCAGGTACATAGAAATGAAACATGATTGTAATTATATTATTATCACTAGTGTTATCATGTTATTTTTTGACTTACAGTATTAACAGGATTTTACTAATATTTATTTTTTCTATTTCTAGAATAAATGAGTAAATAATTGATATTAAAAAAGACAAAAATCCTATCTTCCTTATACTTAGATGAAAAAATTCAGGAAAAGGAAAGAAAGATTTATGAGATTGTATATCTGTTAGTAGAACTCATTGTGAAAAATTTCCAGAAGAGGTGTGAACCTGTATCCTAAATAATATACAGTGTTGTAAACCAATATTACCATAATTAAAGTAATGCAATAAAAAAAAAAGTGAAGATAGAAATACAGGAGGAAATTAACATGTCCTTTGTGTTATCAGACTGCATTTTTAAAAAATATTCCATTGTATTCATTTGAAAAGTAAATGGAGGGCCTCCCCGGTGGCGCAGCGGTTGAGCGCTGGGTTGCGAAGCTGCCCGCAGCCTCTGCGGCGCCGGTTCGATCCCCGGCTGCTCCCCGGCCACCGGAGGAGGGTCCCACATGGCGCGCAGACCTCTCCTGCCGCCCGCTGCTCCCCTCAGCAGTGTACTTCGGTCCTTCTGCCTGCTCTGCTCCCCACTCTGGCTCTGGTGAATTCTCTCACCCTCCCGCGCTTCTGACTGTACCCAGTGCATGTATAAACAAAAACAAAAAACAAACAAATAAATAAATAAATAAACAAACATGCCTCTATTAAAAAAAAAAAAATTATAAAAAAAAAAAAAGAAAATGGAGCTCACTTTGCTTTTCTACAGCCCACAGAGATATCTATGATCCTAGATTCCTCCTAAATTTTGATATTGAGGAATTTAATTATTTTTCCAAATAGATTCTTCCCTTTGTACAATTCAGCTTGTTCTCTATGATAAGAATCATTTCAGTAAGTGTTTTATGCACTATCGCTTAATAGCATATCACACTTGGCATCATCCAGGTAATGGTATAGCTTTATACAATTATAAAGATGAGCTGCAAGTGTCGAAGGAAGAGAAGTCCAGTGTAAGGAATGGGCTCAAAGATCATGTCTGCAGAGCTGGGGCATCTGACGCCAGGATTTGCATTTGGGGCCCTGAGCATCCAGGATTTTCATTTGAGTAATGGCTCTGTCATCTGTTCCGTTTCTATAGATGTGGATACTAGATAACTCAAGCCATATTTGAACAACGACTTTATAATCTTCTGATTTATGCATGCGCCATTCTTTATTTAGGCATTAATATTACTACTTAGTAGTAATAAGTAGTGATATTAACTGATATTTATTGACCATAAAACTATATGCCAGATGGTGTTCTAAGTACTTTATAAATATTACCTGCATTTAATTCTGATAAACCTGTAAGGTAGATTTTATTATCATTCTGATTTTTCTTCTGAAGAGTGTTAAGCAGCTTGACTAAGGTCATACAGTGAGTAGCAAGAAATAGAATAGGAATTTATATCCCAGGCTAACTCCAATGTGCTATTAGTCTTTATTCTAGCTACCATGTACCATTTTAACTTTTAATTATATATTATTCTGTAATTCTCTCTATATAAATCCTGTTTTCTGCCAATGACTAATGTAGAGCCTCTATTTAAAAGTTTTGTGAATCTGCATTCCTATTATTTAATGTATGTATAGTACATAAGTGTAACCTAGAAAGTTTTAAAGGCATATATACATGTCAGAACCATTGTTACTTGATTCCAAATTTTTAACTTGGGTGTCTAAGTACTACTATGTGGGAAATGTTATCATTTTCAAAAATGGCTTTGGGGTTAATTTCCCTGTGGGAATACTTTTTTGGTATTCATTTTCCTGTTTTGGCATAGACAGAAAAAATGCTCTTATTTATGCACAGATAATTACAATATTCATATAACTTTTAGATGTCTTTATTATTATTTTCATTCCCTTCAAAATTTCTGTATTTATTGAATTTTCTATCAGCCTAAGCTCAGGGAATTATTCCAGCTTGCACTTAAACTAATTTTTTAGAGAGAGCAGCACAATTTATATCTTATATTGCAAAGTATTTATGAAACTGCATTTTTGAATGCTTTGTGGACAAATGTGTTTAGGGCTTATTGTTAGAATAATCTGTACCTTCTTATATAACTTTTCTCTGTGTTCTATCAATAAATATGCAAAACAGAAATATTTTCCTTGTAATTTGATCCAGGATGTTCAAAAGACGAGAGTACAGAATTGATTTGGCCTATGAAGTCAAAATCCTCCAATTCAAATCCTACTTCTGCATTTTCTAACGGTATGACCTTAGAACATGTTAATTAAATGCACTAAGGCTCAGTTTTCTCATCTGCAAAAAAGGATTAATATGAAGAAGAGTTAACATAGTTGAGCATTTATCACAAATGAAGCAGTACTTTAAAACTTTAATTCATTAATACATTTACTTCTCAAAATAAGCCTATGTGGAGGTACAATTATCATCTCCATTTTGCAGGTTAATGTATTAAGGCACAGATGATTTAAGTAATTTGTTCAAGGTCTTATAGGATAGTTAGGAAGATTAAAAATTTGTAAAGTGAATAACTGAGTGCTCTACAAACAGAAAATACTGAGGAAATACATTTCTCAAGCAGTAAAGAGGAGTTCTCGGTCTCATAATTGTGTGTGTTCTGCTTGTTATATAAGTACTTTATTGCCTGAGTTAGTTTCTGGAAATTTGACTAGGACGAGTCATCTCATTTTATATATAAAGTAGAGACATTGCCAAGTTGCATGATGTAGCTAAGGTTTCAGAAAAATCAGGTTGTAATTCAAATACCAGAATCCTGATTTTCTATCTTTACTGTGAGCTTATTCTCATTCATGAACCCAGTGTGATAGCTCTATGCATTGCTGTCAACTTATTGTTGGCATTTAAGTTTTTATTTAGAAATGTCCAGGGTCAAAGAGGTGTATCTTGTTTTGTCTTTCTTGTTCCTAAGAAATAGTGAAGACAAATTACTATGGCACCAAAGTTACAAATTCTGACAAGAAAAAAGAAGTGATTTATAATTTTACCTTGTCCCATATAACCACAATTTATACATGGTTAAAATAATGTAAAACAGTCCCTTTAATTGTCCTTTTCTATTTGAAATATATGGAAGGTCTATCATTAATCTTTCATATTATCTAGGCACATTATATAAATTAACCTTTCTATATATCACTTTCTTTCTTTAGGACAATTTGTAGCAAGCCAAATGTCAGAAAATGACACACAAGTAAAGAATCAGACAAAGCAGATAATAACATATCCAGGATGGGCAGATTTTTATAAAGGTAAGAGAAAAATATTGCATCTATTTTTATTGGTTTTGAGTTATGGTTTTGAAGTAAATATAGTAATAGTACTTCAATACTAAAAGCAAAATAGAGCAAAGGAAACTCCCTCCTCCAGAAATTTACCATAGTGCAGAGCACTCCTATACAACCAATTCCAAAGTTATTACGCAACCTTTAAGTATTGCCAAACTATTCCAGAAGTGGTGAATTTCAGTTTACTTGAGAACTCGTCTGTATATGTGTGGCGTATACCTGGGTAGTCTTCAAGTCTCAGATACATTTAAATTGATAGATCTATTTTAGCCTTTCATGGAAACACCTACTTCCTTTGGATTGGAACTTTTTCCTTCTGTTTGTATTCCTTTTTTTTTTTTTAAGATTTATTTTATTTATACAAGAACCAGGGTACAGGCCAGATGCGCTGGAGGGTGAGAGGAGGATTCACCAAAGACAGAGCCGGGAACATAACAGGCAGACTGATGAAATACACTGCTGAGGGGAGCAGCAGGTGAGGCAGGAGAGGTCTGCTCGCCATGTGGGTTGCTCTGAGGCCGGCGGGGATTGAACAGGCACTGTAGAGCCTGCGGACAGCTTCGCAGCGCTGCGCTTAACCGCCTGTGCCACCAGGGAGGCCCTGTATTCCTTTCTATTCTTTGGTTGAAACTGATATTCCTGGTCTCTTATTTCTCAATGCCCCTAGGTATAGTTATTCAGTTTAAGTCAATTGTCCGAGGTACTATAAGAGAAAGAGATTCTAAGTAAGATTAATATAAAACTGTTGCTTGGACTTTGAGGATTTTTATATTAATTTTATCTGATTCTTCCCCTGACTTTTAATATCTAACAGTATATCTGAAATAAAAACATTCATTTAGCTTTTGTGGATATAATAATTGAATAGATATTTGTCAAGTTTATGGGTAAAATGGCACAATCCTGGTTGTTAAGCAGTTAATTTTTGGAACAAGACTTCCTGGATTTGCTGACCTGATTTGTTCACTTAACCACAATATATTTGGCAAATTAATTGCTTGTTTTATGTCACAGTTCCCTCATCTGTATATGTACACTGCAAAAAGATGTTATGAGAATTAAATGAATACTTAGTATACCACCTGACACACAGTTAGGAAAGGGAAGGTTTGCTGTGATTACTTTAATTAACATAAATTACCACCGAGGTTGAAAATGTTTTTGTTTCTCAGCCATTTCTATTTCTTCAGTGACTTCTTGTTCATATTCCTTGCTCATTTTTATTGGCACATTCATCTTTTTTGTCTTATTGATTTTCAAAATATCTGTCATTTTCTAACATGCTGGCTTGAATATCATCAATATCATAAGTATGCAAAATATTAAAGTCAAGAAATATTAGCCTAGCATGTGCAATGTTTGAGATACTCTGTTAGGTGCTGTGCAGAGCACAACAATGAATGATGCAGTCCCTTTCTTGTGATTTTTTTTTTTTAACATAGTAGGGGAAATGAAATATCTGAAATAATTCTGTGCATTGTATCATAATAAAGCTTTACATATTTGTGCTTTTAGTACATTAAAAGGGAAGCATTCAGAGTAGATTCATTCCAGAAACTTTCTGGGAGAGGCAGCATTTAAGATTGGTTTGAATAATAGAAAACATTTTAAGAGGCGAAAATAGATGGACAAGGGCATTCTAGTAGGTTAGAATAATAGAAATGGTGAAATGAAATGTTCATTTAAAGAATATTTATATATATATATTACTATATGTGCCACAATTTCTAAAAAAACAAAGTAAACACCATGGTTACTGACCTCATAGGACTTTGAAATATGGGGATAGATATGAATTGTATATAACTTGACATAAGACTAACTCAGGAGTTCATACTGATTGTGCAATTGATATAGTGAAGTTTGCATTTATAATTAATAAGCTAAACTAAATGTATAGGAGTGAAAAAATACAATAATAATTTCTTTTTATAGTATTGAATAGAAAAGTGAATTATGGGAATTCTGAGGTTATGAAAATCTAGAGGGATAACAAGATTTTGCTGCTAATGCAAAGAAAAGGAGATTTGGAAGAAACCAGTCAGTGATCCTTGATCACCTTGATGTATTTGAAAGAACAGCGTTTTTTAAACTTGGACATTACTGACATTTTGGGTCAGATAAGACTTTGTTGTGAGGAATTGTGTATTCTAGGATGTTTAGTAGCATCCCTGACCTCTATACACCTCTACCCACCCCTCTCCCCAGGTTTATAATGAAAATATCTTCAGATGTTGTGAACTATTATTTTTTTTTGTATAGTTGGGATATTTATTTTTCCTTTTTTTAATATTTTATACATCATTGTTCATTTTTAAACAATGTTTGCTTCCCCCCCTCCTCAAGTGTAGTCCCCATAAAGTTTCCTTCACCAGTTCACCCATGTACCATCACCTCAGTCCTCTGTGTTCTTCCCTGCCTCCCTGTGATCCCTCTCCCTCCTCCTCCCCTGCAGGATGTCTCTGGTTTATAATTGTCTGCTTGGTTTTGGTTTTTAGGGTGTAAAATTGTCTGTGGTTGAGGACCAATGGAATAAAAAATATAATTTTTTATGTATTTCAATTTTTTTTATATTTATCATGTTCTTGGGAAATATGTCATATGTTTTCATAGTCTATAATACCACTAAGTTACCATTTACTGAATATAAGTATAAAAGGGCCTTACAAATAAATATGTATATTCCAGAAAAAGCATGTTACAGAAGTGGACTGCCCTCATTTTCTGACTGCACCCCCCCATACTAGCAAATGCCTCATTTATCTGTAGCAACTTAATATTCATGCTGTGAAAAATCAAGCAGGTTTCTCTAGCATGGGAGACTTATGGAATTACATTTTTAAAGACCTAATATTTTGAAATTTGCTCAAATTAAAGTTGCAAAAATTGTACAAGTATTTCATATATCTTCACCCAAATTTCCTAGCTAATATTTCATAGTTTTTTTATGTTGCTTTTCATTCTCGTGTCTTTGTAGTCACTATAATTACAGCAGTTCTTTTATTTTTTTCTTGACTGTTATTGGCCACACACATGGTGAGGTCCTAACCAACAGTGTAGCTATATATGAAAATGGGTCTTCTAAGTATGTAATTAAGATTGTCAAAGACTGGGAACTTGACCCAATAGGATTAGTGTACATACTGAAGAGCTACCAGGGAATTTTCCCATGTGCACATGACCCAATGCCCACTGCTGCTCCCCCTTTCTCTCTCTCTCTCTTTCTCTCTCTCTCTCTCGACACACATACACACACTTTCAAATCATAATACATAATCTCATAGACAGTAATCTATTCCATGATATTGTAGACATGGACCCACAAAGTCGGCACTCTCTGACCAACAGAAAGGAGGAAAAAACAAAAAAACTAAAACAACCAACAAGGACAAACTATGCATCAAGTGGGACTGTGAGTGGAAAGGAACTATTTTAGCCACCACACCCTGTGAACTGGAGCTGTGGAGAACCCTGCAGGATTCCAGGCGAGTGAATGTCTCCTGGCGCCATTAGAGAAAAACAAAGACTCCCGGAGACCTACAAACAGCCCCAGGCCAGCTGGTAAGCTTGTGTGAAAAAGCAGTGGCGCTTGAAAAGGATACGCAACTTAGGCTTGCGGGGAGATGCGCAGGGGCCCTCACTGAGGTGAATGTCCCTCCCTGAGTAATCAGAAACCAGGCGCCTGGACACGGGAGCGGGGTGCAAAAGACGCCATTTCTGCGGACACTGAACTGGGCTACAGCCCGCGTCCTGGACCTAAGGGCTTTGGAACTGAGACACGGGGCACAAAATTTGGAGCGTGGGATCCCCACGAAAGTGGGGCACAAGGCAGACACAGCACCCCAAAGCCATTGAGGCTTTCCCCACCACTCCCACTCTGCTCCCCTGTACCAAGGGTAAAAATAAACAGCTCCCCAAGGACAATAGGAGAGATCTCTGGCGCCACCTAGTGACCAGAAAAAAAATCACCAACACCCCATAGAATAGGGACCTTTCTTCAGTAAAGACTGCTTGAAACCGGCAGAAAGCTCCCAGAGGAGTCAGCGGTGAGCTGGGAAGTTTGCCCAGGCCAGGACCCTTCTGACCAGCAGTCCGAGCCCAGAGGGGAAGCGGGCACCCACAGCTGGGGTAGACTGGGCGCGCGGAAGAGTGTGCCTGTCTCCAAAGCGCCATTTTATAACAGGGACCTTTCTTCAATAAAGACTGCTTGAATCTGGCAGAAGGCTCCCTGTGGAGCCAGAGGGAGAAGGTTCCCTACGCAGTCAGAGGTGAACTGAAGGCCCCCACAAGCCTGGTCCCACCTGACAGGAAGTCGGAGCCCTGAGGAGGATCCAGAGATTTGGAACCCAGAGTGCAATCCAGCTGCCCCACCTCCAGGGAAGTCTGTGGGACTTCAAGACACACATTTGTACCTAAACACAGGAGGAGGAGAGATTCTGTGACAGTGACCATTAACATACTCAAAGTACCATTGCTTCACTAGACTTCTGGCATAACAGTTTTTGACTTGGTTGGATTGCCAGTTTCTGAAACTCCTGAAAGAACACACCAAAAAGATGCCAGCCAGTACCAGCAGCACAGTGTCCCAATGCATAAGGCAAATTAGAAGACAGGCAACAGGGAAAAGAAAAACTACAAGGAAAGTAGCAACCCCTCAGAAAAAAGACACACCACAAAAAAAAAAAAAAAAAAAAACCCGAACACCCACCAGCTTGCAACTATGTTGACTTGGGAGAACTTCTGAGCCTTCCAGAAAAAGAATTTAAAATTGCCATTATGGAAAAACTGATGGAAGTCATTAAGGAAAACAACGCTCAGAAGAATGAAATTGAGTCCCTAAAGAGGGAAGTAAAAGAAATGAAAGAGATCAAAGAATTAATGGAGGAGCTAAAGAACTCTGGGAAAAGCAATGAAAGCAGAATGGATGAAATGGAAGAACGAATAAGTACTCATGAAGACACAGAAATAAAAAGAACCAAACCAGAAAAGGAAAGAGAAGTACGAAGGAAAAAGACGAAGAAAGACTGGGAACTATCTGACTCCATGAGGAAAGGAAATATAAGAGTTATAGGAATCCAAGAAGGAGAGGAGAGAGATGTAGGAACAGAGAAAATATTCAAGGAAATAATTGAGGAGAACTTCCCAAACGTGAAGAAGGAGCTGAAAATTGATTTACAAAAAGCAAGAAGAACACCAAACTTCCACGACGAAAGGAAAAACACAGCAAGACACATAATAGTAAAGCTCCCAAGAATCCAAGACAAGGAAAAAATAATGAAGCTGACAAGAGGGAAGAAACAGATAACATTCAAAGGAAAACCAATCAGACTGACATCAGACTTCTCCAAAGAAACACTATGGGCAAGGAGAGAGTGGAGGGGCATAGTCAACAGACTCCAAGAAAACAGATGCCAACCAAGAATACTCTGTCCCACAAAGCTCTCCTTCCTCTATGAAGAAAGAATAAGGACCTTCCCAGACAAACAGAAACTCTGGAATTTCATTATGATTAAACCCCCACTCCAAAAAATACTACAAGGAGTCCTAAAGCCAGAACCTCAGAGGGACGAATAACAAAGGAAGAAGGCCAAAAAAAAAGTTATTAAAAGAATAAATAATAAAATCAAAGGAAAAACAAACACAATGGCAAATACAGATGCTAACATATCAATATTAACTCTAAATGTAAATGGACTAAATTTAGCTACAGGAAACACATTTAGCTACAAAAGATAAAAATAGACTGAAAGTTAAAGGATGGAAAACAATCCTACAAGCAAATGGACCAAAAAAGAAAGCAGGAACAGCTATACTTATATCAGATAAAACAGATTTCAAACTCAAAAAGGTTAAAGGAGACCCCAGCTGTCACTACATTATAATCAAGAGGACAATACTTCAAGAATAACACTCATTAACATATACTTACCAAATGAAGGAGCGCCAAAATATATCAGATAACTATTATCATCTTTGAAAATAGACATCAGAGAAAACACATACATAATGGGAGACTTCAACACACCACTATCAACAATGGATAGATCAACGAGACAAAAAATAAGTAAAGACACTAAAGCTCTAAAAAAGGATCTAGAGCGTTTGGGCTTAACAGACATCTATTGAACACTAAACCCAAAAAAATATGAGTACACATTTTTCTCAAGTGCACATGGATCATTCTCCAGGATTGATCACATACTGGGACCCAAGACAAACATCAACAGATACACCAAGATTGAAATCATACCAAGCATTTTTTCTGACCATGAATCAGACATCAAACTAGAAATAAACCATAAAAAGAAGGCAAGGAACTCTCCTACCTCATGGAGATTGAAACCCACACTACTGGAAGACCACTAGACTAATGAGGAGATCAAAGAAGAAACTAAAAAATTATTTGAATTGAATGACAAGGAGGACACCAATTTCCTAAATGTATGGGATGCAGCAAAAGCAGTAATAAGAGGAAAATATATAGCAATAGAGGCTCACATCAAGAAACAAAAAAAAAAAATCAAAGGAACAACCTAATCTCGAAGCTCAAAGATCTAGAAAAAGCTAACAACAAAAAACCCCAAAACCAGTAGAAGAAAAGAAATAATAAAAACCAAAGCAGAAATAAATGAAATTGAAACTAAAAAACAATCCAAAAGATCAATGAAACCAAGAGCTGTTCTTCGAAAAAATCAATAAAATAGACAAACCAGGCTCACAAAGGAAAAAAGGGAGAAAGCACAAATAAACAGGATCATAAATGAAAGAGGAGAAATCACAACGGACACAGCAGAAACTAAAAGAATAATCAGAAACTACTATAAACAGTTATATGGAAACAAGTTCAACAATCTAGAGGAGATGGACAAATTCCTACAACTCTACAATCACCCAAAGCTAGATAAAGAAGAAATAGAACACCTAAACAGACCAATTACAAGCAGCGAAATTGAAATGGTAATTAAAAACCTCCCCAAAAACAAAAGCCCAGGACCTGATGGATTTACAAATGAATTCTACCAAACATTCAGAGATGAATTAGTGCCTATCCTTCACAAACTCTTCCAAAAAATTGAGAAGGAAGGGACAATACCAAACACGTTCTATGAAGCCAATATTACACTAATACCAAAACCGAATAAGGACAACACAAAAAAGGAAAACTATAGGCCAATCTCCCTAATGAACACTGATGCAAAAATCCTCAATAAAATTTTAGCTATCAGAATCCAACAATGTATCCATAAGATAATTCACCACGACCAAGTTGGATTCATTCCAGGGGCACAAGGATGGTTTAACATCCGAAAATCAATCAACGTTATCCAACACATCAACAAAAAGAAATATAAAAACCATATGATAATATCAATAGATGCTGAGAAAGCTTTCGACAAAGTGCAACACCCATTCATGATAAAAGCCCTTGAAATTCTTGGGATACAAGGAACATACCTCAACATCATAAAGGCCATCTATGACAAGCCAACAGCCAGTATCATTCTCAATGGTGAAAAGCTAAAAGCAATTCCATTAAGATCGGGAACAAGACAAGGATGTCCACTGTCACCACTGCTTTTCAATATAATACTGGAAGTCCTAGCCAGAGCAATAAGACAAGAGAAAGACATCCAAGGAATCCAAATAGGAAAAGAAGAAGTCAAACTATCACTATTTGCAGATGATATGATAATATACATAGAGAACCCCAAAAACTCCACAGTAAAGTGGCAGGATACAGAATCAACACACAAAAATCAGTAGCCTTCCTATACACAAACAAAAAATCTGAAGAAGAAGAAATAAAAAAAAAAATCCCTTTTATTATTGAAACAGAAAAAAATCAAATACTTGGGAATAAATCTAACAAAAGAGGTAAAGGACCTATACAAAGAAAACTATAAAACACTGTTAAAAGAAATAGAAGAAGACACAAAGAAATGGAAAGACATCCCCTGCTCATGGATTGGAAGAATAAACATTATTAAAATGGCCATCCTACCAAAAGCAATCTACAGATTCAATATTATTCCAAGCAAAATTTCAATGTCATTCTTCAAAGAAATAGAACAATTATTGATGAAATTTATATGGAATCACCAAAAACCCCAAATAGCCAAAGCTCTCCTGAAAAAAAAAAAAATAGAAGGGAATGGAGGAATCACTCTCCCAGACTTCAAACTGTACTACAAAGCCATAATCATCAAAACTGCATGGTATTGGAACAAGAACAGACACACAGACCAATGGAATCAAATAGAAAATCCAGAAATAAACCCACAGATTTATGGTCAACTAATCTTTGACAAAGGAGCAAGGAATATGCATTGGAGCAAAGAAAGTTTATTCAATAAATGGTGCTGGGAAAACTAGGTTGCTACATGCCAAAAAATGAAGCTTGACTACTACCTCACACCATGCACAAAAAACAACTCAAAATGGATTAAAGAACTAGACATAAGACCTGAAACCATAAAATACATAGAAGGAAATATAGGCGAAACACTACGTGATATGCACATCAAAGACATCTTTACAGACACATCACCCAAAGCAGTGATAGTGAAGGCAAAGACAAACAGCTGGGACTACATCAAATTAAAGAGCTTCTGCACAGTAAAAGAGACAATAACAACAACAAAGTGAAACCCCATCAACTGGGAGAACATTTTTGCACACAACACCAATGATAAAGGATTGATCACAAAAATCTACAAAGAGCTGATGAGACTCAACAACAACAAAGAAAATAATCCTGTCAAAAAAGGGCAAAAGAGCTAAAAAGAAACTTCTCTGAAGAGGAAATGCAAATGACCAACAGGCATATGAAAAAAATATTCAACATCACTTGTCATCAGGGAAATGCAAATCAAAACTACCATGAGATACCATCTTAGACCAGTGAGAATGGCACATATTAAAAAAACTAGCAACAACAAATGTTGTGGAGAAAAGGAACTCTCCTGCACTATTGGTGGGAGTGCAAACTGGTCCAGCCACTGTGGAGAGCTGTGTGGAGATTTCTTGACCTACTAAACATAGAGCTTCCATATGATCCAGCAATTCCACTCCTAGGTGTTTACCCAAAGGACACAGAAACATCAGTTCCAAAGAGCACCTGCACCCCTATGTTTATAGCAGCACTATTTACAATAGCTAAGCTATGGAAACAACCCAAATGCCCCAAAATAGATGACTGGATCAAGACGATGTGGTCCATATACTCCATGGAATATTACTCAGCCTTCAAAAAAGATAAACACATGCAATTTGCAGCAACATGGATGGAGCTGGAAGGGATCATGCTCAGCGAAATAAGTCAGAAAGAAAAAGAAAAATACCAGATGGTCTCACTCATAGCAGGAATCTAGAAAACTTAAATAAGGGACCAGGAAAATGAATAACTATAAGAAAGAAAATATCAAAATCAACAGACAACTATGAACCAGAGACACTCTGTGGGGGCTGGTGGTGGGAAAGGAGGGTTTGGGGTCAAAATTAGAGGGTTGTAATTGTAAGGGGAATATAAAAATAAAATTTAAATAATAAAAAAAGAAAAGAAATTGTAGACATGGATATCCCATTAAGCTCTCTTCTTAATATTTAATATAATCCTACTAAAATAGACATTCTTGTATAGACACATGCTCATGAAATGGACCATTGAATAAGTTATACTTTCTTGATTATACCAAATGCAATAATATAAAGCTGATTTGATAGCTATCACTCATTTACCCTAATCCAGCGTATTCCTAAAATTCAAACAGATCCCACATTTATGCATATAATGTGTACTATCTCTACTGTGTACTTGGGCAGATCCTAAAGTCACCACTTCCTTGATTCCTTCCCTAGGAACTGCTCTACAGAATTAGGGCCAGAGATAACAGGCAGGTGAGGGGATCAGGGGCTGAGGGACTGGGCAGTAAGTGAATTTTCTGCTGGGTTTCCACTGGGGAGGTGAACTTTTCTGCAAGTTGATAGTGAGGAGGAGGCCAGTGCTGTGAAGGGTCTGGATGCCAAAGAAATGGACAACTTGGGTGACGTCAACACCAACTTTTTAACATTACACAATGAACAAAGAAATCATAAAGGAAATAAAGTGAAAACTAAACTTGATGAACTAAGAACCAAAGATTTTGAACTCGAAGAGATGTTCCCAGTGCTTGTGGAGGGGGTGAGGTTGAAGTTAAGGCTAGGGCATGTGGCTGGGAAGGTGGGTGAAGAGAGGTTTGGGAGGCAGTGGTTCTGAGTCATCAGCTGCACCCAGAGGTGGACAGGCTGGCCAGGAGCCAGGGACAGGGTCCGTTGAGGGGTGGTGTCAGGTGAGCAACCTCTGGTTATGAGGCAGGGACTGGTTGCCCAGGCAGGGCATTTCTTAGCTTAGGACCCTCAGTTTAATCCACTGGTTGTTGTCCTGGACTGGGTTCCTTCCACATGGGTGGTTTGAGCTCAGCCCCCTCAGCATGGGGTGCTGTGTCCTGGTCTGTGTGTGGTTACCCCTGTAGCAGGTGTCTCAGCTCAGAATGTTCTAAGAAATCTTCTGGAACCTGCCCCTGTATTGGCTTCTGCAGCTCAGGTGGTGTTAGCAAGCAGCACAGGGGAACTCTTGGGGCATCCTGACCGAGGGCAGTCTCCCCAGAGGGGCTGGTGTTAACTCAGCACAGCCACCATCCCCTGCTGGGGCCTGGCTGGGGCCTGGCTCCTCATGAAGTTGTGGGCTTGGCTCAGTACCATCAGGTTGTCCTGGAAGATCTTGGCCAGAGCCTGGCTCCCCCAGCAGGGGTGGTATTAGCTCAGTGGCCAAGAAACATCCTTCAGGACCTGGTCAGTGTCAAACCGACATGGCATGTATACAATGAACTCAAAGTCTGAGGGAGCACCTGCAAGACCCTTGCAATTTTCTGACTGATCTTCTGGGTCAGCATAGGCAGGGGATGATGCTTGAGTCCATTCTGGATTTTTGCAGTCTGCTCATGTCAAAGCTGGTCCTTCGCTGCTCTCTTGACCTGCCCCATGAGTTGCATGGGAGGCCAGTGTTACTTGGTGAGAAGGAGCTAGCAATTCAATGGGAGAAGACATCAGCCAGACTGCCTGTGCCTCGGCCAACGGACCACATCTAAAGTCCTGAGCTAAGACCTACCCGGGATAGTGGACCTGAGGAGTTTGCCCCATAAGTCCAGCATCTGGAGGTCCTATTTCACACTGCTCCTGGTCCAAACCCACCCCATGCCGTATCCTTCCAAGGGAAGGAGATGTACTTCTCCCTCTCATTGAAGCCTGGGAAACCTTTGGGCCACTCACCCTCAGGTGATTCCTCCACACAGTTCTGGTTCTTCACCCTATGCTTGTGTGCAATGTCCAGAAAGCACACCTTGCGCTTCTTTTAGGCTGGATAGTGGCCCTGGAAGGGATCTCACTCTGGGGGCTGGGAGACGAGGAGGGAGATGAGCCAGCAAAGTGAGCTGGCTCAAGTTTCTGTTCAAAACCTGGCTGCCAGGGCCTCCCCTGGGCAGCTTCACTTTTGGGGTCATGGAACACCTCCTGGGAGCAAAGAGACACAACTGCAAGGTGGGATCCACCTGGGGCATGAGGGGCGACCATGACTCTTGGGGTCACACCAGCCAGGCTGGTACTTGGTGTTACCATGACCCACCAACTGGGAGGGACAGACCCTTCCCACATGAGCACATACATGCTCTCACTCCTGCAGGAACACACTCACACACTCACACACACATACACACACACACTTACACACTCATAAAAGCTCCCGCAGGGTCCTAGGAAGGCCAGAGGTCATGGTGGCCTGACATGTCCTGTCCCAGGGTCCCCCTGCTTACTGCGGGGACAACACTGGCTCCTGGCCTGCCAAGACTATACAGGCTCCTGATCCCTTTCAGGACAACCTGACATATGTTTGGACCATCTTTCTTCTCACCACTGTCTGGAGACCTGGGCACACAACAAAGCATGTTGGCCGCTCCAGTTTCTCCAGCAAAGTGAGCTGGCTCAAGTTTCTGTTCAAAACCTGGATGCCAGGTTACCAGGGTGATGGATTTTGTGAGGTATCATCTTAGGGCAGTGATGTCACTTACTGGGGTGTCCATACCTGGACTTCCTATTCAGACAAGCCCCTCCCTGCCTTGGCTGCTTGAGCCACTTTTTGTCTCCTTCTATGCCAGGACCAGTGCACACCGCTGACACCAGCATGGCCTCCTAAAGCCTTGGAATGCAATATGCAGTCAGGGCCTCAGTTGGGGACAGGGGTTACTGGCTGCCAAACGGGCTGCTTCTCTCATGCCAAGGAGAAGCCCCTGTAGCCTTCTTTGCCTCCAGGCTCCTGTTTCCCGTGGGCCCAGTGGGGTCATGTAGCACCTTTCCCTATGGAGGGGAGGCTTCCGTCACATGGGACTCAGGCAAAAGCTGATATGGTGAGGCCCATCCATGGAGGGGGGTTCACCTGAAAATACCACACCCTGATCGACGGCCTCAGCCATGGGCAAGTCATCTTCCACCTGTGGGCCTGTCCTCCCATGAGAAGAGACTCTGTCTCAGTTCAACTCTGGCTCTCCTCTGGCCACACCCTTTCGGACCCTGTGTGGGCCAGAATCAAGGGCCAGGGCCACAGACAGTGCGTGTTTGCTAGATCACTGTGGTATCTGGGGTCTCTCCTTGCTCAAGTACCTGCTGACCATATTCTGTGGGACTGGAACTGGTTTTTTACTGGAATGATTAGGCCCTAGAGATGGGGCATCCACTACAAATATGAATCACATTAGGGCAGCCCTTTTAAAACATTCCCTGTCCTGAGTCCTTACCAGGTGTCTCTCCCTTTCTCTAACTAACTCTGATTCACTCTCTCCCTCTCTTTGTCTATCCTCAACTCTCTCTCTCTCTGCCTCCACTTATCTCCCTCTGCCTCTCTGTTTGTGCCCCTCTGGCCCTGTCTCACCCTGTTTGTTTCTTTATATCTGTGTGCATCTAGGCATGCTCAGCTCCCCTCAGTTGCTCGGAAAGGCTCAGGGACCTGCAGAGTCCTGGTGAGAACAGGTCAGAAATTTCAGTGGTCCTGTGGTTGGTGGGGCAGAGTGCCAGGGGACAAGGGTACTGGTGGAACAGGGCTTCTGGGAGGGAAGAAATGTGCACTAGGTTACTCAATGAGAGTAGTGAGAGCGAGGAAGCAGATGAGTGGTGTGAGTTGTGGGACCCTATATGGGGAGAAGTGCCCAACCTGGCTCCAGGGTCCTGGAGGGCTGATGGTAATGACCTAGAATGCCAAAATCCATCAAATGTGCAGGGCCTGTGGACTGGGAGGAGGCCCCAAATTTGGGCATGAGGATTCTAAAAGTTTGTATTCATAGGACCTCTCTGTCAACACGTGGTGTCCAGACATCATAAAGCCCAGAAGTTGACCAGAACGCCTGGTGGGAGCTCTGGGACAACTGTATGTGGTGGCTGTGCATGCCGCAGCCTGGAGCAGCTGTAAGGCCTGCTGCACTAGATCTGGCCATGTGGAGCCTCTGTGTGGTTGGGCCTGAAGGTTTTGGACTCTGCACTAGATCTGCCCATAACATGGGATCACTTTGAGTATTAATGAAGGAACTTGCCATTTCTGCAGGCCCAAATTAATCAACTCTGCTGCAGTTTACCATTTCCCAAGGTTTACATCATTATACATAAGCTAAAGCAAGCAATCTTTATTTCCACAATGATCTCACACGTTCTAACAATGATACATAACCTTACAGACAATAATCTATTCTATGATGCTGCAGAGCTGGACATCCGCCACATCTCTCTCTCTCCTTGGTATATAGAGTCCTGCAGAATACTCATTCTGGTGTAGACATGAATTCAGACGGCACTATCAAGCTATTGCCAGCCACTGAAGCACAAGTTCAATCCCCCACCTTTTAGGGAGCAACACACATAGCTCCTGCTGCACCTGTCACCTGCTGCTTCCCTCAGCAGTGGATTTCAGTAGATCTTCCTGTTCTGTTCCCCACTCTCTCTGTGAATCCTGTCACCCTCTGCATCCCTGGCTTACACTCCCACCCTTGCATTCATAAAGAAATAAAACTTTAAAAAGAATACATCTGATTTGACAGCTATTGCTCATGTGCCCTAATGCAGTGTATTCATAAAATTCAAATAGATCCCAGCTTTACCTAGAGAATGTAAACCGTCTCCACTGTGTCCTTGAGTAGATCTGAAAGTCACACCTTCCTTGGTTCCTTCCCTAGGAAATTCCCCGCAAAATTAGGAACAGGGACAGCAAGCTGGTGAGAGGGCCAGGGGCTGCGGGGCTGGGCAGTGAGTTAATTTTATGTTGTTTTCTACTGGGCAGGTGATTTTTTTCTGCAAGGCAGCATTGAGGAGGAGGCCACTGCTGTGAAGGGTCTGGACGCCAAAGGAGTGGAAAACTTGAGTCAACACCAACTTTATTAACATTTATCAACACAATGAACAAGGAAATCTAGGAGGAAGTGCAATGCAAACTAAACTTGAAATCAACTAAGAATCAAAGATTTTGACCAGAAGAAAAGGGCCAGTGCTTGTGGTAGAGGTTAAATGAGGGCATGTGGCTGGGAAGGTGGGTAAAGAGAGGTTGGGGAGGCAGTGGTGCAGAGCCAACAGCTGCCCACAGAGGTGATTACGCTGGGCAGGGGTTCCTTGAGGGATGGTGTCAGGTGACCAACGTCTGGTTGTGAGGCAGGATCCCCGCAGGGTGTGGTTGCCCAAGCAGGGCATTTCTTAGCTTAGCATTCTCAGTTTAACCTGCGGGTTGATGTACTGGGCTGGTTTCCTCACACAGGGGTGGTTTGAGCTCCGCTCCCGCAGCATGAGGCACTGCATCCTGGTCACTGTGTCACTACCCTCGCAGCAGGCATCTCAGTTCCTCTAGGAAATCTTCTGGCTCCGGCTCCGGTCTTTGCTCCCCCACCCAGGGTGGTATGAAACCCAGACAAGGGGTTCTCTTGGGTCAGCCTGGGCTAGGAGCCTTACTCTCACCTGGCCTGGGGATAACACAGCACAGCCAGCATCCCATGCTGGAGCCTGGCTCCTCCTGCAGGTATGGGCTTGGCTCAGGACCCTCCCCAGCAGCATGGCCTGCAGGTTCCAGGTCCTGGCCTGGCTCCCCCAGCAGGAGTGGTTTTAGCTCAGTGGCTGGGACACATCCTGCATGGCCCTGGTGAGTGTCAAGCTGACCCTGCACAGGGACACTGAGCATAGAGCTCCCACGAGCATCTGCAGGATCCTTGCAATTTTCTGGCTGATCTTCTGGGTCAGCATAGGCAGAGATGATGCTTGATTCCCTTCTGGATATGCGCAGTCATCTTGTATAGAATCTGGTCCTTGGCTGCTCTCTTGGCCTGCCCCATGAGTTGCATGGGAGGCCAGCATTACTTGGTGAGAAGGAGCTAGAGATTCAATGGGAGAAGCCATTAGCCACACGCCAGGGGTGGTTTGAGCCCCTTGGCCAACTGTCCACACGCTAGAGCCCTGAGCTATGAGCAGCACGGGATAGTACCTCTCAGGAGTTGGCCCCCTAAGTTCAGCAGCTTGAGGACCTAGTTGAGACTGCTCCTCATACAAACCCACCCTAGGAGGTCTCCTCCCAGGAGTGATAGGGACCTCCGTCTCCCAGTGGAGGGCGGTTCCTCCATGGGGTTCGGGTCCTTCACCTTGCACTTGTTTCCAAGCCCCAGAAACCGACCCTTGCGCTTGACTTTAGGCCAAGTATTGACGCTGGGAATGATCTGGCTCTGCAGGCTGGGAGGCAATTTGGCGCAACCCTCGCCCTGAGCATCTTCACCTTCCTGGTCACGGAACACCTCCTGGTAGAAAACAGACACACCTACAGGGTGGGATCCACCTGGGGCAAGAGGGTGCGGCCGTGGCTTTTGGGGACTCACCAGCCAGGCTGGTACTGGGTGTTACCATGACCCACTACCTGGAAGAGACAGAACCTTCCCACATGAGCATATACATGCTCTGACTCACACAGGAAACACACACACACACACACACACACACGGACACTCGCACGCTCGCAAAAGCACACACAGATTCCTAGATGGGGCAGGGGGCATTAAAGTGTTAGCCTGGCATGCCCTGTCCCAGGGCCCTCCTGCTTACTGCAGAGGCAATGCTGGCTCCTGGCCTGCCAAGTCTACACAGGCTCCTGATGCATTTCAGGGTGGCCTGACATAGGTTGCGGCGGCCTTTCTTGGGCCACTGTCTGGAGACCTGGGCACACAGCAAAGCATGTTTGCTACTCCAGTTTCTCCAGCAAAGTGAGCTGGCTCAAGTTCTATTCAAAACCTGGCTGCCAGGTTACCAGGGTGATGGATTTTGTGAGGTGTCATCTTAGGGCAGTATTGTCACTTACTGGACTTTCTCTGTCAATTCCTAGACTTTCTCCTCAGACAAGCCCCTCCCCCCTTGGCTGCTTGAGCCACTTCTTGTCTCCTTCTATGCCAGGACCAGTGCACACCGCTGACACCAGCATGGCCTCCTAAAGCCTTAGAATGCAATATGCAGTCAGGGCCTCAGTTGGGGACAGGGGTTACTGGCTGCCAAATGGGCTGTTTCTCTCATGCCAGGGAGAAGCCCCTGTAGCCTCCTTTGCCTCCAGGCTCCTGTTTCCCATGGGCCCAGTGGAGTTGTGTAGCGCCATTCCCTATGGAGATCCACAGGGTTGGGCCCACTCTTCCCTGCTTTCCTTGAGGGAAAGCTGTTGTTCTCTGGGTCTCAGTGTCATGCTGATATGGAGGGTCTTAGCCAGGGAAGGTCACCTACACACTCCTCACCTGTACCGGGCCAGCCCTTCTGTGTGCAAGTCATCTTCCACCTGTGTGCCTGTCCTCCTGGGAGGGTGGAATCCGGCTGAAGTCACCCTGGCTCTCCTGTGGCCGCTCCCTTCAGGGCCCTGTGGTGCGGCATCATTTGCCAGAGTCACAGACATTGGGTGTGTGCTGGCTCACAGAGGTCTTGGCTCCCTCTCTGCTCAGAAACCCGATGACCCTGCCCTCAATGGGTGTCAGCATGGGAATGGGTTCTGATTGGGTTGATGAGGGCTGAGAATGGGGTGTTCACTCCAGAGTTAATGATGCCAGGATGGGCTCTTTTATCTCCTTTTCTGTCTGGAGTTTAGAAGTTTTCTCTCCCAGTCTTTGTCTGTTTCTCTCTAATTGTTTTTTCTCTCTGTCTGTCTGTCTGTCTGTCTGTCTGTCTGTTTCTCTCACCATCTTGTGCATCGGCGCCTGCGTGCTCTGTATTCTAGCTCCTTTGCACTCGCTCTGCAATCACTTACAGAAAGGCCTTTTGAAGTGAGAAGTAGATATAGGTATCTACAATTCTGGAGCAATCTCATTTGAACTCTACCTTCTTGGACTTTGACCATGGACCTGTAGACTTCAGAAATACAAGAAAATAAATTTTTGTTGTTTTAGCCACACTGTCTATGGTGTTTTGTAATGGCAACCTGAGCTTATAATATAAATGACATTGATATTTTTGAAGACTGCAGACTAGACACAATGACAACTTGCTTTTCTATCCATCAAATCTGTGTACCGAATAGGTTGCTGCAATTGTTTAAACAGACATGATACGGATTTTTGTTCATTCAGGATGTATTTGATGGTAGACTTCCTAATGCTTTGGTTATGATACTTACAGAAAAGAGAGGAGACACAGTTTCAGCAAACATAATACAGATCCTGCCTCCAGATCTATGCAAAATTTGTGATTGCTTTACCATCAAGCAATTTCTATTTTGAAATAATGTTCAGTCCTAGTGCTACATTTTTCAATCAATTTCCTACACAAGCTTATTGATGAAAGATGGCTGATTGGGTGAATATGCAACTTCATTCATAAGAAATATTTATTTCATGGTAAATTTAACTTTAGAAATAATCTAAAGCCATAAGGTAAATAAATTAGATGGCCACTTTAAGCGATAACACTTGCAGCCCAAAATGTAAGTAATGACTCTCATTTGTTAGCATTGATCCCAGCCTGATTTTGTAAGCAATTCTCAGGGCAAATTTTCAAAATAGCTTTTAAGCAATGATAACACCACTGGCAAAAGTAACTTTATATTTTTTTATTAAAATAAAACTCAATTATATATATGTGTGGTTAATGCTGCATATATTTGTAGGCAAGACTATTTATTTATACTACTTTTATTTTCATGTTTTCTATCTGTGGAATGCTAAACTTTTTCCTTAATCTTTCCATATTCTGTATATAACTATCTTCAAGTACCCTGTTGTGGTAATTAGAGTAGTTTCTATGAATATCAATGCTTATATTTACATCTATTTATAACATATATTTCTACATATTTATTGTAACATTTTTATAGGTATATCTATATACATACATGTAGATATTGTGACTATTATGAATGGCAATGTCTTTTTCATTTGAAAATTGGTAATGCATTGTTTACTAATTCTGTTTAGACATTAATATAGAAAAAACTTATAAGTTATCTACTCAAATCTCTAATCTAGTACATGTGGAAACTGATTTTTCTCCCTAATCGATTTTAAACTAGGAGAACATTTTGGATAAGAAGCCAGGTCCCTTGTCTTTTGGTAGAGTGCCCTTTTTTACCTATCAGAATTCATGTTAGAATACTTTTTAAGTAGGATGATCATTACTAGAGTGTGTCTTAGGGAATTTGACTTATGCTATTTCTACTGTAGATATTTTGAGAAATGCCAGGTCAGCATTACAACTTCAAAAGGTCTATAAAATGTTGAAATTTCAAGCCAATTCTAAAGGCAAGAAACTCAGAAGCAACATGGGAGAAAGTGTTAAGGCAGTTACGTGAATTAGAATAAAGTTTGAGTTAACACAGGTTTTTTCTCACTGAAAAAAAAAATTCTCTGTAATTAAGGGATACTAGAATTCTGAAAAATACCCATGGATATTCTCACTATGAGGATGGCAGAGAGAGTATGAAGGAAAAGCATTTTTTAAGCATCTACTATTTGGCAGGCACATTTTTATCATTGAACATTGAAAATTATAAATTTATTAAAATTCTGATTCCAAGAGAATTTTTAAATAAAAATTCTGATTTAAATATCAGTTTTGAAGTCATTCATTCATACTCTCAAATACTGAAGCATGCTAAATAATTCTAAGGTACTATAAATGTAAGCTAATGAACTCTATTAGAAATAAATTGTGATGCATTAAAGGAAAGCATTATATCTTTTTGTTTTTATGAAAATATTGTTTTTATGAAAATATTAATCAACATAATTAATGTGCACCAAATGCTTATTAAATATTTACTTTGGGCCTATCACTAGCACACGAGTTGACTATTCAGAACAAAATCCAGTTGTCTTAGTTTGGGCAGCTATATCAAAATACCATCATGAGTGTCTTAAACTACAGCAGTTTTTCTCACTTTGTTAGTTCTGAAGGCTGGGAAGTGTTGGTGCTGGCCTATTTGGCCCCTTGTGAGAACTCTCTTCTAGGCTTGTAGACAGTCACCTTATTGTGTCCTTACATGACTGAGAGAGAGAGCTTCCTCTTACAGAAACTCAGTCTACCAAGGGGGACCCCAGCCCTTAATTCATCTAAACCTCACTATTCCTTAGGCCTCACTTCCCGTTATCACGCTGGAGATTAGGAATTTAAGATAAATATTTGGCAGGGACATAAACATTCAGTCCCTAACACATGTAAATGTGTTTTCTTCCCTGATGGAGCTTTGACTCTCCTGGGAAAAGTATAAATAAAAAATTCTTATGGTTAGTGTGATAAAGTGGCAGAGAAAGGTCAGTCAGTCAGTAAGAAATAAGGACAGGGAGATTCAACTTTCTGTACAAATTTCAGGAAAGGGTGTCCCAATGAAATTTTGTGATCTGAGGAGTCCTGGAGAGCCAGCCTTGCAGGAGGAGCTAAGCAAAGATGTTCAGAGAGGGGGAACATCACTTGCTAAGAGCCCAAGGAGGTGAGATCTTGTTTTTTTGTTTTTTTTTTTTTTAAGATTTATTTATTTATACAAGCACTGTTACAGTTACAAGTGCGGGAGGGTGAGAGAATCCACCAGAGCCAGAGCAGGGAACATAACAGGCAGAATGACAAAATACACTGCTGAGGGGAGCAGCGGGCGCGGCAGGAGAGGTCTGTGCGCCATGTGGAACCCTCGCCTGTAGCTGGGGATCAAGCCGGCGCTGCAGAGGCTGCTGGCAGCTTTGCAGCCCAGTGCTCAACCACTGCGCCACCAGGGGAGGCCCAGGAGGTGAGATCTTAGTGTGTTCTCTAATGGAAAGAAAGTTTTTGGTCTAGAGCACAGAGAGAGGGGGCTTTACAAGCAACTGGAATCAGATCCCAGATTGAATAGGGCTTCTCAGGCCATGCTAAATGTGAATAGACACAACTAATCTTTTGTTCTAAAATTTCACTCTGCTTGCTTTGATAGACACCAGAAAATCTAAGCAAACAAACATGATTAAAATGTTGGCAGAGCAAAATAAAGAAATACAGTTCATTAATTTACCTCTTGTTTTATTTAACAAACATGGGAAAGATTTTAACATTAGCCGAATACATTTGGAACATTATTTAACAAGAAGCTACCTAAAAGGTTACATGAGTAATTAACGGGAACACTTAAAAAAACAAACAAACACTGAAAATCTGGGCCTCTAAAAATGAGGCTCATTTGGGCACAACATACTAGCCTCTATGTTAACTCACTGTTGATGGTATTCTCCCTAAGATCTATCAAGCGTCTCTAGATGGGCAGGAGGAAGACAGTAAAACGCTTTGTTTTCTCACACATTTAAGCACTGGTTTAAATCCCAGGCAAACACCAGGCTGGGACTCTGCTCTGAGGCACCATCTGTTTTTTCTGATTTTGGAAATGATTTAAGAGATTTAAAATATTCCATTTCATCATGTATAAAAAGCCAAGTTGAGAGTTTTTTTTTTTTAACCCATTACCAATATATTCCTCGAAGACATACAGTTTCAGCTTAAAGTTGAGGCGGGGAAACAACTCAATAAGGTTAATTCAGGCAGGGCAGAAAATTTTGTTTTATAATGAAAATATGTTTGTAAAAATGTTATCATGTATATATATATATATATTTCTCTCTCTCTCTCTAAATACATTTCTCTAATTGAAGGAAGAGGCTTTTTTTTTAAGTTAAAATATCCAGCAGAGCTAAAGAAAGATATGATTGGTTCAAATGCAGCATTCTTTCTGTATACAAAGCGTTTCTTATGAAATAAAGGCATGCTAATAAAGGCATGTTTGGATTCATAAGTAGAAAGGATATGTGTGTGTGTGTATCTCTGATATATATATATATTATATCTCATATATATATATATATATATATGCATAGACACACACACAAAACTTTCTCTGAAGAATTATATCTTAAATCAGTTCAAATGTAAATTGGAGTATGGGAAATTTTCAAATGAATTTGAAAAATGAAAGCCTTTTATCTTTCCCTCAATTTATATGCCAAATTGAGGCAGCATAAGAGAAATATAATTACTTTTAAACATAACTGTATATCAATTGTGTTGATATAATCTGAGATTTAACCAGTGAGTGAGTAGAAGAGATAGATGTTTTGAGTAGGAAGAGTTAGAATATTGCTTCAAGGCCTTTTTTCTTAGGTTTGTTGCATGTCATTGTTGGAGAAAAGAACTGGGGATGACATTTTCATATTTTCTATGGAAAAAAATGCATGTGATTTAATTTAAAGTATTTAAATAGCTTGACTTTGATAAGCAGTTAATTCTTATTAATTTTTAATCACTTTCTTTTTTCTGCAAAATGGGAACATAATTTGCATTTTAATGCACATCAAATTTCTTCAACACAGAATTCTTTAAAACAAATAATGCAGAGGGACAGATGTTGTTTATTTCTACTAAGGACTCAGAAATGAGACAGCTTGAAGATGGTGTTTAAACAATCATCAGCTAGTCAGTTTAAAATATGCTTTCTTCCATACTGTTTTTTCCTGCTAAAAATTAAATGGTAAACAATCAATTTACCAATATTTATAAGGTAACTGTTGTGTGCTAGTGTTGTACTCTATAATACATGCATTAAATGACAATGGTATTTTCAGTGTCATTTGGAGTAAAAATACTGGAAATAAAACTTTAAGAAACAATTTTTAATTAAAAAAATCAGATTTCTTATTTTCTTGTTGTATGCTATATTTCTTTGTAATTTACAGCTTTATTGAAATATAATTGAAACACAATATAAACTATAAAGATTACAAATTTTATACATGTTGATATATGTATAAATCGTGAAACCATCACCAAATCAAGAGAATAAACATATTCTCCAATCTAGAAGTCTCCTATTGTCCCTTTATGATACCTCTTTCTTGCTAATTTCTGCTCATACCTCAACCCCAGGCAACTACTAACATTTCTGTAAATATATTATAGTCTATACTAGAGTTTCATGCCATTTTAGTGTGTTTTCTTTCTGTATGGCTTATTTAATATTTTGGGGCTCATCTGTTTTGTTTCTTGTATCAACTTAGTTTTATTGTTGTGTATATTCTAGTGTATGGGATATACCACATTATTCATACATTTTTATTCATTTTATTCAATCACCTAAAGTGCATAGTTTACATTTTATTATCACATTTATTCATACATTTTATTCATTCATAGACAAATTATTCATGCATTTGTATGTAGATGAAGATTTATATTTCCAGCTCACAATGATGATTACCAGCAAAACGTCTATGAATATCAGTAGTAATATTTATGTCCACAAGTTTTTGTATGGACATATGATTTAGTTTTCTTGGATAAATAGCTTAACATGGAAATACTGCTTGATTTGGCAGGAATATAGATACATTTTAAGAAATGGCCAGATTTGGGCTTCCCTGGTGGCACAGGGATTAAGTATCAGTGCTGTCAAGCTATCACTAGCCACTGCAGTCTGAGTACTAACCCTGGCCGGGGAGCTAACCCACCTCTGGGTGGCGCAGCAGACCTCTCCTGGCTCACCACTGCTCCCTTCAGCAATGTATTTCAGTAGAACCACCTGTTCGGCTCCCCAATCTGTCTGTGGTGAATTCTCCCACAACCATCCCCACATCTGTAGCCTACACTCCAGTTCTTGTGTGCATAATTAAATAAAAATAAAAATATTTTT
Source organism: Talpa occidentalis (assembly GCF_014898055.3). NCBI lineage: Eukaryota > Metazoa > Chordata > Mammalia > Eulipotyphla > Talpidae > Talpa > Talpa occidentalis. Next base: position 25,600,525 of record NW_023604972.1, read on the forward strand.
TAAAAGGTTCTTTTAAATGAGAAATCTGAAGAACTTGAATAACAGTTCACTGTGGTTTTAATTGTCGTATGCTTAATGGTTAGTGTGCTGGGCATTTTCCATGTGCTTATTTGCCACCTGTTATCATCATGTCAAATTCAGATCTTTAGCTCTATTGTTTAATTTTTGTTGCTTTCTTATTGTTATCTCTTTAAAGTTCTTTATATATTATGGATATAAATCCTTTAACAAATATGTGATTTTCAGTGTGCAAATAATTTTTCTAGTCTTTGCCCTTCCTATTTATTCTATTAGTATCTTCTAAAGACTAGATGTCATCAAATCTGATTATGATCAAGTTATCATTTTTTTTCTGGAATGTCAAAAATATTTTCTCATTTTTTTTCCTTGAGGTTTCATAGTTTTAGTTTTTACTGATAGGCCTATCATCTATTTGAGTAAATTTTTATATATGTTTTAAGTTTTAGATTGAAATTCTTTTTTTAAAATATGGATACATGTGATAATTCTTTCTCCACAGACTTTTCTTTGCATCTCTTCCAACAATCAATTTAATCCAAATTCTATATTCTTTCCCAGTGGACTCTTTGCCTATATTGATACCAGTACTACAGATTTGATTATAAAAATTTAATACAATAACTGATATCAGACAGCAAATTCTTCAAATATTTTTAGGAATTTTTTACTAAGTTTTTTTAATACATTTTTAATAGTTTCTTTTTTTTAAATTAGCTCATTTAATCTTTTTAAAAATATTTATTTATTTACTTATACAAGCACTAGGTACAGTCAGAAGCACAGGAGGGTGAGAGAATCCATCAGAGCCAGAGGGGAGGGCAGAGCAGGCAGACTGATGAAGTACACTGCTGAGGGGAGCAGCGGGCAGCAGGAGAGGTCTGCGTGCCATGTGGGACCCTGGCCCGGCGGCCGGGGATCAAACTGGCACTGCAGAGGCTGCGGGCAGCTTTGCAACCCAGTGCTCAACCACTGCGCCACCAGGGAGGCCCCATTTTTAATTCTATAGAAGTTTTAGGTTAATAGCAAAACTGAGGAAAATATGGAAATTTCCCATTTATTCCTGTCTTCATAAATGCATAACCTTTTCCATTATCAACATCCTCCACTAGTGTGGTACATTTGTTACAATTGACAAATCTACCATGATATAATCACCTAAAGTGCATAGTTTACATTAGGGTTTATTCTTGGTACATTCAATGGTTTGACCAAATTTGTGATGACATATCCATCATTATGATATCATATAGTGTATTTTCACTGCCTCTGTGTTCAGCCTATTCATCCCCACTCACCTCTTGGAAGTAACTTATCTCTTTACTGTCTATAGTTTTGCTTTTTCAAAATCTCACATATTTGGAATCATAAAGTATATAGTCTTTTCAGATTGACTTCTTTCACTTAACAGTATGTACTTCAGTTTACCCCATGTATAGTTTGATGGCTCACTTTGATGGCTCAATTTAGTGCTGAGTAATATTCTGTATTTATCCATTCAACTTCTGAAAAACTTTTTTGGTTTCTTCCAAGTTTGGCAGTTTTGAATTAAACTGCTATAAACATGTGTTCTGGATTATATGGTTATGGTATGATTAGTTTAAGAAAGTGCCAAACTGGGGCCTCCCTGGTGGCGCAGGGTAAGAAGCAACCAATGAAGCTATCCACAGCCACTGCAGCACGAGTTCCATTCCCAGCCAAGGAGCTACCCACATGGCGCAGCAGACCTCTCCTGACTTGCCCACTGCTCCCCTCAGCAGTGTATTTCAGTCAGTCTACCTGTTCTGTTCTTCACTCTGTCTTTGGTGAATCCTCTCACCTCCCCCCACACATACCTCTGGCCTATACCCCAGTTCTTGTATACATAAATAAATAAATCTTAAAAAATGAAAGAAAGTGCCAACTGTCTTCCAAAGTGACGGTTTGCATTTTGCATTTTTACCAGCAATTAAAGAGTGTTCCTGTTGCATCACAAAATTCAGTGTCTTGAATTTTGGTCATTTTAATAGAAGTGTTGTGCCATCTCATTTTTGTTTTAATTTATATTTCTCTGATGACATTATGGGGAACATCTTATAAATTTATATGCCATCTGCATATCTTCTTTGGTGAGATGGCTATTCAGGTCTTTGACCCATTTTAAAATCAGATTTTCTTTCTGTCGAGTTTTCTATATTTTGGAAAATGGTCTTTGATTGGATGTATCTTTTGCAAATATTTTTTCTCAGTGTGTGTCTTGTCTCTTCATTCTCTTGACATTGTCTTTTGAAGAGCAGGTTATTAATTTCAATGAAGTCAAACTTAACAATATTTCTTTTATGAATTATACCTTTGGTGTTGTTTCTAAAAAAAAAATCACCATGCTAAGGCTATCTAGTTTTTCTCTTTCTTCAAGAAGTTTTATAGTTTTGGATTTTAAATTTAGGTCTATTTTCTATTTTGAGTTAAGTTTTGTGAGGGATCTAAAGTCTGTGTCTAGATTCATTTTTTATTTTGAAAGTGGGTATCTAGTTGTTCCAGAACAACTTGTTAAAATCACTGTCTTTGCTCCATTTTATCAACCTTGCTCTTTTGTCAAAGATCAGTTGACTATATTTATGTGGATGTATACCTGGACTGTCTTCTTTTTCACTGACTTATTTATTTATTATTTCACCAGCACTACATTATTTTGATTACAATAGTGATATAGCAAGTTGTCTTATTGGGTAATGTCAGTCCTCTGAACTTATCTTAAATTTTCACAGATGTCCTTTTTCAGGTGAAAATCTCCTTAAAGTTGTCCCACAAATCTTTTAATTTTTAGTAGTGAGTGCTTCTGGGCTATGAATTTTACAACTGTTTCTTGGTGGGTTGGAGTTGGATATTTACCTTCCCTCTGTCATTTAGACCCTCATAATACCCACATGTTTAAGAGCTGTTGACTACTTTCATCTGAGCATATATCTTAATAGAGCCCCGATGTATTTCAAAATGATTCCTCTCCCTCTCTGCCTGTCAGGAGCATGAGGGGATTTTTGTCAGATATTTACCATGAGAACCTACTCCAGCTCCTGGTGGTAAGTAATGTTTTTATTATTGAGTGAAGGATATTTTTGTATTCTACAAATACCCATGACTCTTTTCTGGTTTAATCGGTAATGATTTCTGTTGAGTCTTGGCTTGAAACTTAGATGGGATGTGTATGTAGAGCTAGAGCTAACATTAATGTTTAAACACTAGTGTTACTAGTGTTTTTGCCACACTATTTTAATTTGTACTTAAGAAAAATTTACTAAAGATTAACCCTTGCCACCCACTACTTCTTGGAAACTTCAGGGATCTACATTAGTGAGAACACTTTACATTGTAGTCACCTGCACTGTAGGGTATTTAGGCTCTTAGAAAAACCTGCCCAAATCGTATCACATCCTGGTATTTAAACAAACACATTAACCTTATGACAAGTTGATGGTATCTAAGCAAAATGATTCTATATTAAGTAAAAACTTCTTGTGAAGCTGGAATGATGTTTGATTGCTTTCAGCTGTTTATAATCCAAAGCTAGAGAGAACTGCTTACTCCCTCAGGGAAAACAACTCCACAGCAACTCATTTTACACCAAAACGATTAACTGAACTTAATTGGGCATAGCATTTAATAAAAAAGAGGCTCCTTTGGGAAAAACAATTTTTTATGTGTCTGTAACTGCACTGCATAAAATTGCTGTGATTTGCACATGTGTGTGTTTCAGAAACAAGTTTATAAAAGACCCTAGAAGCCAATAGAACTTTTCCATCATGTTTGTCAAATTATTGAATTAAAAAATGATCTTAATTTATCCTTCTGCACTTTTATATGAGACTACATCTCTGACCCATTATTCCACATGAATAGTATAAAGGTGATTTTTTTAAATTAAGTCTTTCTCATTGAAATACCTGGTATGGAGACAGGCACTTCAAGTTTTATCTTCCATGGTATAGACAATTTCTTTTATCTGAAAAATTATTTAAAAGCAAATTGAAGTTGCACTATAGATTGTGATACATTTTATTGTTGCTCTTCAGAATATTATCTTGCTTACCCATTACATTTTAAAATACAACATTTTGTCCAGGCTTATGGGCACAGAACTTTTAATTTATGCATCCTTTGCACAGTATTACACTTTAGTAATATTAAATATTGATTATTAAATAGACCTAGAGAAACCATAAATTCTGAGGAAAAAGAATTAAAATTAAAAAAATCATCATTGTAGTGTCAGTGAAGAAATAGTGCACATAAATGAGAAACATGAAAATATGCCTTTTACTTTATTTGAGTAATCTGGAAAAGAGGTGGTTTTTATTTTGATTACCTTTTTGTAAAACTGAGTAGCTTCATAAAACTTTGAAATGCTGTTTCAGGACATATTTGCATAAACATTTGAGCAATATTTAAAAAATTAAAATGTTTCTCAGAGAAAACATTTCTGTCACAGCTAAGAGCATTCTAAAATAATCTGTTTTAATGTAAATGTAAAAATAAGATATAGGGTTCTTCCGCTGCTTTGTATTTAATTTTAAATTTGAGTGCCCTGAAATTGCACATGCCAACCTCAGCAGTCAAAAAATCTCCCTTGAACCGTGCAGTTCTTTAACTGTGGTTAAAAACCAAAACATGAGCTCTGAAAGAGAGCATAAGCATGATGAAATATATCACTTCATTTTATACTTAAATACAGCTAGGTCTAGTGAGGTCAAATAAAGTGCTCATGATAAGGTTCATATAACCTAGAAAATAGTTTTAAGTAGCTAAAAAACAATTACTATTTAACTGGTCCTTCTGTAACGTCTGATTTTGTATTGAACTGCGATTATGATAATCATCTCTGGAGTAAGATTCCAGTTCCAACTTGGCTATATTTTTTAATTAATTAGTATATATTTCACATCTTTTTTCCATTTTTTTTTTTTTTACAATGTTTGCTTTCTTTTCGTGGTGTAGTGCCCATAGAATTTCCACCACCAGTTCACCATAGTCCCTTGTGCTCTTCCTGCCCTTGTTTTGATTCCTCTCCCTCCCCTGCAGAATGTATCTCTGATTTATAGTTATCTGTTTATTATTGTTTTGTTATGTTTTTTATTGTTATTTTTTCCCTAATGCCTTATTTGGTTCCCCTGTTTCCCTCCTATAAGTGAAAGCATCTAATGTTTTTTTTTTTTTTTCCTTCTGACTTGTTTCACTGAGCACAATCCTTTCTAGCTCCATCCATGTTGCTGTGAATGGCATTCGCTTATCTTTTTGATTGCTGAACAGTATTTCATTGGGTATATATACCATTTCTTCATCCAGTCATCTATTTTGGAGCATTTGGGTTATTTCCAAGTCTTACCTTTTATAAATATTGCTGCCATAACATAGGGGTACAGTTATTCTTTTGAATTAGTGTTTTTGTGTCCTTTGGGTAGATCCCTTGCTGGGTCATATGGTAGCTTCATTTTTAGTAGCCTTTGGAACCTCCATACAGCTTTCCATAGTGGTTGGAACAGTTTGCATTCCCACCAGAAGTGGAGGAGAGTTTCCTTTCACCACATCTTCAACAGCATTTGTTGTTGCTAGTTTTTTTAAATATGTGCATTCTTACTGGTGTAAGGTAATATCTCATTGTGGTCTTGATTTGCATTTCCCCTATTATGAGGGATGTTGAATATTTTTTCATATGCCTCTTGGCCGTTTGCATTTCCTTTTTGGAGCAGTGTCTTTTAAGTTCTTCTGCTCATTTTTTGACTGGATTGTTTGTTTTTTTCTGAGTCATTAGAGTTCTTTGTCTATCTTTGTGATCAATCCCTTATCAGTTGTATGCAGTGTCTTTTGATCTGTTTCTTTCATGTCCTTTTTTAGGGACTCAATTTCATTTTCAGTCCATTAATTATTTTTCTCATATTATTCTTTTCCTTTTCATCTTCTTTATGTTTTTTAATCATGATAATTTTAAATTCTCTATCTGGCAGGCAGAGAAGTTATTCCATGTCATTGTTGTTGAAGTTCTTGTTGCTGATTTTCTTTTGTGGTGTGCCCTGCCCCTGAGGGCTTGCTTGGTTATTTGTATTTTTCCTTATCCCTCTTGTTTGTTTTTTAATTTGTTCTATGTGTTGGCACACAGTGCTACTGGTATTGGCGGGCATCTCTTTGGAATGCTCCTTCTGGGATGTTGGAAACTGGTGGCCAGACCAAGCCCAGCACTGTTACACCAAAACTCCACAAGGGTAGTGATGCTGTGGGTATGCTGGAGGGTGCTGTCCCTTAAGCGCCCCTCCCTCTGTATTTACTCAGTTCCACCAGGGGATATTGAGGTCTCTGGCTTTGTTTGTGGAGATGTCCCTCTCAGTTCCCAAAGAGGATCAAGGGGCCCCTGTCTTCTGACAGTAGCACAGGGGCAATGCTTTCCTGGTGTTGTATGCACAGTTCACTTTGATGGCAGATCCTGTGCCCCAGTTCAACTTGGTTCCAAAGCTCAGTTGGACACCGGAGGCCTGCAGCAGCTTTGCTCAGTGTGCAGTTCCCTACTGACTTGGCTACTTATAAATTATGTGACCTTGAGTAAGTTCATTAACCATTATCTATCTGTTTCCTTATTCATAATATGGGGATAAGTCAATATTTACTTCCTACAATTGTTAATGAAATGTAAATAACTTAAGACCATTTTGAATCATGTCTACAATGAAAATAGTACATTTAGTTGGATAAGCCCAGTATTTGTGAGTAACAGTCCTCTACCTTTCATGACAGAGCTCTACTAAAGGTTTCCTTTGTGTTACAAAAAATATTCAAAGCAGTTTTACTTTTAATAAAATGTTCCTTAATAGAATGTTCTTCAAAGGATAAATGGTTAAACAATCCATGACACAAACATACCATAAAAATATTACTCAACAAACAAACAGAAACAAAGTATTGATACACATAGAAACTTGATAGGATGCCTACCTACTTTAATGCTATGTTATTCCAGTTTGTTTGTTTTTTTTAATCATATTGTCGGTGACATGAAGAAACTTTCTGTTGAACCCATGAAGCTATTTTGGACTCTAAGCTTAAATGGAAGAGGTCTCTGCTCAGTGCTTCTCAACTTAATCATTTCGTATCATGTGTCAAGCCCCTGCAAGACTTTATATATTAAGCAGAATCAATCAACTCGTGGTAATTCTTAGTTCCTCTGGACTTAGAATTATTTTTGGCATTAATTTTAGCCCTAGTTGAACTGCAAAATGTATATGATTTAAGAATTTGATTTAGTAATGTTTTGTGTGTTTAAGGATCACAAAAATCTAGATGAAGAGATGAATGTCGCAAGATTATGAGAGCACATAGAGGCAAGCCAGGGAGGCAAGCATTGATGAGTGAAGGATGAAATTCACATGTAAAGATAAAGGAATGATTTTTCTCTTTAGTTACATTTACTTTTCTCTGAGTAGCTACCCTGCTGTAGTGGCAGGAATGGCCACTATGATCCGGCAGATGGGTAAAAGAGGAGTCCTCAAGCCCTCAGTGGGTTTCTCAGACTTTTATGGAGCTTTACATGTAGTGTGGCAAACAGGTAAACGGCAGGGAGGAATGCCAGGGGCCAGGAGGCCGGTAGGCCTCCCAGCCCCCTGCAGGTCTTCACTCTGGGCTGCTCTAGCTTCTTTCCCCCCTTCTCTCTCCTGCTTCTGCTTCTCTCAGTGACTATCTCAATACCCCTCCCATGGCCCACAGAAGTAAACAAGACAGTTTGTAACAATGTAACAACTGCAGGTGCCCCATAAGGCAGGGCAATCCTAATGGTGGGAGGGCCGAAAAGCCTGAAAACCATTTACCAAACCATTTACCCTACAATCTACACCCTCAGGGTTTTCTGCCATACAATCTACATATATACAATTTTCCCTTAAATATATACACTGCAGCCATGGCCCAACAAAGAAAATAAACAATACAACAGAACACAATTCCAGGCAAGGCACCAACCAAGTGGCAAAAGACAGTGATTGGCACCAGCAGATGAGCCACCACTTCTGCTGCCGAAGGCACTGCTCATGCAAGGGGGGAACCGCTCAGACATCTGCCATCACACAACAGGAGCCATCAGGCTTCCTGGCCTTCTGACTGTAATTTTGGCCACAAGCCACACAGCATCCACCCCCAGGATGCACTCATTCTTGGACTGGCGATTCTGTACTTTGGGGATAATCACCTGTAAAGGGCAGGACTGGCCACGGTGCAGGTTTTCTGATCCCATGCAGACCGGGTAAAGGAGGAGTCTGAGTCCTCAGTAGTTTTGCAGGCTTTTTATTTGGGGTTACCAGGCATATGGCAGGCAGGGGTGCTGGCTGGGGGGCTGGCAGGCCTCCCAGCCCCCAGCAAGTCTTCACTGTATCTGGACTCTCTGGCGTTCGTTCTGCGGCTTCTCGGCTGCTTCTCGGCTTCTGCTTCGGCTTCTGCTTCGACTTCTGCTGCTGCTGCTGCTGCTGCTGGCGCTCCCCCGTGACGCCGCCCTTAAAAAGCACAGTCTTAGCTCAGCTGAATCCCATCTACCTATGCCCACACCCTATTCCAGGTGCCCGCCATCAGGCATGCATTCAGGACAAGGATCCATCATCTATCCTGATGGCGGAAGGGCAGAAAAGCCTGATATTTTCTTTACCCTACATCACCCAATCCTCAGGGTTTTCTGTCTGCAGTCACTCCAACACTCGGCTTTCATAGCCACCAATGTGACATGCAGACCCCTGCACTCAGGCCAACCCATTGCACATGCACATGGGTTGGGGATCCATGAAAACAAGCTCCACATGTGGCCTCTCTCGGGTCCTCTCTTTGACTGTGGGCTCCATCAAAAGCCACGTTCCCCACCCATCCCTGAAGGACGGGTTCCTGAGCTCCTCACCCTCACTCTGCAATGAGCAGGGCATCACCCACAGGTGATTTTATGAGACTCACTGGCCTTTAGCATAATTAGGCTGCTTAAAAGCCACTAAGGGCTTCCCAATCTCAGCGCCAGCTTTTGCCTTTCTAAGTTGGCTTTTTTCCTCTGCCTAGCTGCTGGACAGTATACAGGCTGCTTTTGGCCATCAAGGCCCACTGGCCACCCCCAGATTCCCATCTCCAAACAATACCATCCTCTGCAAGGGTTCCCAAAACAGAACATTACCCTGCCAAAGTTCCTCCACCTTCTGGTGGGATTGTAAGTCCTAGTCCATCAGTCTTTTCCTGCATCAGCACTGGGCAAACTCCGAATCGTGGTCCTTTCTTCCCCGACGATTCTGCTGCCGCAGGGGTCATCAGCTGGTCCTTGTGGGCCCTCTTCTCTTCCACTTGAGGTCTCATCCCATAGCTCCTGGACTTTGGTCAGCACACCTGTGCTGCCATGGCACATCCAGCATTGTCACAGGCTCACAGTCTGCTCCTCAATCCCTCCTGAGGTTTTCGGAGGGCTCCACACCCATCTGCATTGGAACATCCTTCAGGCTATGCCAATTGTAGTGGCAGGAATGGCCACTGAGCAGGTTATCTATGATCTGGCAGATGGGTTAAGGAGGAGTCCTTGAGCCCTCAGTGGGTTTCTCAGATTTTTATTGCGCTTTACATGTAGTGTGGCAAACAGGTACATGGCAGGCAGGGGAGCCAGGGGGCCAGGAGGCCAGTAGGCCATTTACCCTACACATGCTCTCCTGGAGCTGAGAATACCATGTTATTAAAATCATCTAGGCTTTTGCATGTCAAACTATTTAATTTTTTGTATATCATCAAGTTGTCCCAGAATTCTAAAAAGAGCTCATAGAATGTTAAGGATTTTCAGGTTTCAGTAAAAGAGGAAACTTAATTCCTTTTCTTTTAGTGTTCCTCTGCCTCAAAAAATACTTTGGTACCACATGAAAATAACATGGGATTTATATGCCATTTAAATTGCTATAGAGAAAAGATTTTTCACAAATCTTTTAATGTTGACCAGAGCTTCTGTGATGTTGTTTATCCATGTATGAAAGAAATATTCCTTTGCTATCTTCTCCATTGGGAAGTGTGTTTGTAGGGTAAATGATTTTCAGGCTTTTCTGCCCCCCTGCCATTTGTTGCATTGTTACCAGTTGTGTTGTTTAATTCTGTGGGCCATGGCTCAGTATTGAGATATTGGCTGAGAGAAGCAGAGGCAGGAGAGAGACTGGAGAGAAAGAAGGGGAGAGAGAATTCCAGAGAAGCCCAGAGTGAAGACTTGCTAGGGGCTTGGAGGCCTACTGGCCTCCTGGCCCCCTGCCCCCCTGTGTGCCGTGTACCTGGTTGCTTCACTACATGTGAAAGCTCAATAAAAGCCACCAAGGGCTCCAGGACGCTCCTTTACCTGTCTGTCTGCTTGGATCATGGAAAACCTGCGCTGTGCCTTTCCCGGCACTGCAGTGTTATAGATAGAAATTGTGAATGCTGGAATCAGACTGAATCCAAATCCTGGCTACACAAATATTAGTTATGTTACTTTGGGCAAATTACTTGATTACTCTATGTCTATTTCCTCATTTGTGAAATTGGGTAATAATGCCAGCTCTCTTTGTTGGGTTATTGTGAGTATTATTTTTTTTTAGACTATATGAAATATATTTTACACATTTTACTCTATTTAGAGTATATATAAATGCATACTTACATATTTATAAAACATTCAAAAACAGCACCTAGCACACAGTAAACTTTCAATAGTTTCTAGCTGTCATTTGCCTTTTTAAAGTATGTGTTCAATTACCAGTAAAATAAGTGAGTCATCTTTTGCTTCATTACAAATCACATGAAATTTAGTAGTATGAAACAACAGCAATCATTTATTACTTTTTCTCACTGTTCTGGAATTAACTGGTTTTAGCTAGTTGATTTCTGCTCAGAATTTCTATTAAGGTTGCTGGTGAATGTATCCTGGGTCATCTCAAAATCTCAAAGGCTTCGTTTCTGCTAGTGGCTGATAGGATCTGACCCAGAGATGTGTAGAATATCCACATATGGCCTCTGGATGCAGCCTGCATCTCTTATGGCATGATGGCTAGGTTGTAGTGGCATACTTCCCAAGTGTATATGCTGGGAGAGGGCTGTATTTTACTTTCTAATTTAATCTTAAGTTAGAGTCAGGTTAAGGACAGTCCAGAGTCAAAGAGAAGGGTACTAGATTTCTTATCTTGATGGACATGAAGTCAAGGACATGTTTTAAAACCATCATACCAACTAAAAGTCATTGAGGGCAAAAAGTGCTAAAAGTTAGATTTAATGTAGATCTCAATTTGTTTTCCAGCTCTCACAGAATATTTGAATTATAATATATGGGCAAACACCTCCTTGCCACCTCCCCCATTCCACCCCAAATAACTAGGAGGAAAAAAGCCTACAGCATATCAATTTAATCTAGTTTTCATGATGGTCCATTTGGATTTGTATGATTAAAATTCATTGCAGAACTACAATATCAGAACTACCTCTGAAATAGGTCTATCTTGGCCATAATGTTATGGCCAATTTAGCTATGGTACAGTATCCACTTGTTTATTCTAACTATGTTCTAATAACTGCAAGTGTTGCACCTATGTGTGAGCGAGGTCGGTTTCCTCCCAAAGAGGAAAAACAGATATTATTTTGTCCTATCTGTATTCTTATTCCCTCTCCCCACTCCCCATGTAATTACTTATCTTTCAGAAAAATACATTGATTTTACACACAAACACATATGCAGTCTATTAGAGGGCTAATCCCTTGCAAGATTGTTCTAATAACTTTATAGCAATGCCTATTTATGACTAACATCTAAATTGGTAAGCTTTAAATAAAGGAGAATAGTATTGATAGTGTGGGTAAACCTTATGCAATCAGTTAAAGGTCCCAAGAGCAAAAAATTGAGTATTCCCAGAGAAGAATGAATTTTGTCTTAGGACTATAATATAAAATCTTGCCTGTGTTTCCAAATCAGCTGGCCTCCCTTACAAATTTCAGATTTGCAGACTTTCCACAACTGTGTGAGTCAATTCCCTAAAACAAGTATTTTAAGACACGTTTTTATATATCCTATTGGTTCTGTTTTTCCAGAAAACGCTGACTATTACAAGTACTATTTAGAATTTTATAATTGTGATTTTTATATTTTTAAGAATGTGATAGAGATATTGATTGATTGCAGGGAATTTTATATTCTGTAGAACTAGGCCCTATGAATATTTACTGAATGAATCAATAGAAAAGGGGTGACATTTTCCATAACTTATAATGCTCTTTATTTTATTAGTCTTCTCTGATGTTTAGAGAACTTGAGGGTCAGCTTAGTTTTTCTAAATCAACAAGTAATTTATTTGTTAATTTAGATTTTATCTATTTTTGAGTCAATAAGACTAGATATAGGAGCTAGGTTCAAAATAACCGGGTTTGCTCTGAAAACGGAATATGAAATATTTCAAAATGCAAGCATGTTTTTCATTTTATGCCCTAATATACCCAATTTATTAATATGCATAGTATAAAGAAGTATATTCTACTCCCAATTTATATGTATGACCAGGGTCAGAAAGTTAAAGTATTTAGATGTTGCATAGTAGATAATTTGAACTGACCAGTCTTCACATTAGATTTGATTATCTCTATTTTGAATAGATTTTTACTGTTTTATTCCTAACTTCCTAACTTAAGTTTTGTTGGCTGTTTCATGCATTCAATTTTGATATGAACTAAAAAAATGAGCTTCAAGAATCTGAAATTTTAAGGAATTCAGGGTATGCGAGGAGAAATTTCATCTGCTTCCATGTTTATTCTTATAGTATATAATTGATTGGACAAATCATGACACACACTTTCTCTACATCTTTTTTTTTTTTCACTCATATACCCAACGTCTCTGATGTAGGGTATTCCTAATATTTATAACCTATAAAGAAATATATAATACCTATCTATTATCTATAATACCTATATCTTAATGACTTCATAGTCCCTTAGTCCCTTAGTAGTTCTTTATGCAAGAAAACAACTATTTAAAATTCAAAATTTTAAAAACAAAATTAAATAAAATTATCAAAAGCTGAGTTTCTAGATTTCAGACCTTCAAGAATATTTGGAATTCTTATGGTTTCTAACACAATGACTCCTGAGTTTTCCAGATTTTTTAAATTTCTGAACCACTCTGTTACTTTTTTTTTACGTACTTCTGCTTTTGCAGGGTAAGTGTTGCACCTATGTATAGGCAAAGTAGGTTTCCTCCTAAAGAGGAGAAACAGATATTATTTTGCCCTATCTGTATTCTTATTCCCTCTCCCCACTCCCCATATAATTACTTATCTTTTAGAAAAATACATTGATTTTACACACAAACACATATACAGTCTTTTAGAAAGCTAACCCCCCCCCAAGCCAAGCCCCCACTCACTCTCAAGATTGCTCTGGCTGCTTAGGGTCTTTTGTGATTATTATGAATTTAGGATTATATTTTTATTTCTGTAAAAAATACCCCCATGTGATAGAGATAGCATTGGATTTATACATCACTTTGGATAATATGGACATCTTAACAATATTATTTCTAATCTGTGGGGTATTGTTCTATTTATTTGTGAAGAAAGGTTGACTTTTTTCTCCCTGCAAATTTATGTGTATATGTCCTTTTGTGACCTATTCAGGTTGTTTCCCCACTTTTTCCCCTGCCATTTATAATACTTGTATTGACTTACATGAGTTCTATACATATGGAATCTTAACATTTTATGTGCTGTCTTGCAGAAAATAGTATTTATTGATTTGTGGTAATAAATGGGAAAGGAAGAAATACTTGAAAGTAGTGTGATGATTTTGGTAGAAATGTTGGCAGAAGAGGCATGGAATAGGTATTAAACTTTTTATCTATATATTCAGACAAGTCCAATACACTTTAATTGAAGGGGAATTCTAAGTGAAAACAATTCATGAAAGAATGAAAAAGAGGAGGGGGCGGAGCAACATGGCAGCGAGGAGACGCTGCGAGTAAGATCTCCCATTAAAAAAAGTGAATAGGGAGGAAAAGCGGCAGGTCCCAGTGAGAACTGGGACACGGAAGATAAACGGGTGACTCCAGCAAACTGCCCAAAGAAGAAAGTTGCCATAAAAGAGGACCAGAAGGGAGGGAAGCGCAGAACCCTGCTCCCCTCCCCCGCCCACAGAGGCAGCACTCTCCGACCGGCAGAGGGGAGGAAACAACAAACCAAAACGGCCAACAAGAAAAACGGATGCAGCAAGCGGGACTGTGAGTGGAAAGGAACTATTGCAGCCACCACACCCCGTGAACGGGAGCTGTGGAGAACCCTGCAGGATTCGCCGCGGCGGTGAGCGAACGGCTCCGGGCGCCATTAGAGAAGAACAAAGACCCCGGGAGACGCGCACACAGCCCGGGCTGCCGATGACTCCAGGAGGAACCAGAGGGGAGAAGAGAAGCCCACCCAAGATGCCGGCCAGTCCCAACAACACAGTGTCCCAACGCATAAGGCAAATTAGAAAACAGACAGTAGGGAGGAGAAGAACCACACGCAACCTAGCAACTCTCCAGAGAAAAAGCACACCACAAAAAGAAAACCAGCCCCCAGATTGCAACGACAGTAACTTGGAAGAACTTCTGAGCCTTCCAGAAAGAGAATTTAAAATTGCCGTGATTAAAAAACTGACAGAAGTCATAAAGGAAAACAATGATAAGGGAAAAATAATCAACGATCAGAAGAATGAAATTGAGTCCCTAAAGAGGGAAGTAAAAGAAATGCAGGAGATCAAAGAATTAGTGGAAGAACTAAAGAATTCTGGGAAAAGCAATGAAAGCAGAATTGATGAAATGGAAGAACGAATAAGTGCTCTTGAAGACACAGAAATAAAAAGAACCAAAACAGAAAAGGAAAGAGAAGTACGAAGGAAAAAGAATGAAGAAAGACTTCGGGAACTATCTGACTCCATGAGGAAAGGAAATATAAGAGTTATAGGAATACCAGAAGGAGAGGAGAGAGAAGTAGGAACAGAGAAAATATTCAAAGAGATAATTGAAGAGAACTTCCCAAATGTGAAGAAGGAGCTGAAAATTGATATACAAGAAGCAAGAAGAACACCAAACTTCCACGACGAAAGAAAAAATACAGCAAGACACATAATAGTAAAGCTCCCAAGAATCCAGGACAAGGAAAAAATAATGAAGCTGGCAAGAGGGAAGAAACAGATAACATTCAAAGGAAAGCCAATCAGGCTGACATCAGACTTCTCCGAAGAAACACTACGGGCAAGGAGAGAGTGGAGGGACATAGTCAACAGACTCCAAGAAAACAGATGCCAACCAAGAATACTCTATCCCGCAAAGCTCTCCTTCCTCTTTGAAGAAAGAATATGGACCTTCCCAGACAAACAGAAACTCCGGAATTTCATTGCAACTAAACCCCCACTCCAAAAAATACTACAAGGAGTCCTAAAGCCAGAACCTCAGAGGGACGAATAACAATGAAAGAAGGCAAAAAAAAAAAAAAAGTTATTAAAAGAATAAATAAATAAAATCAAAGGAAAGACAAACACAATGGCAAATACAGATGTTAACATATCAATATTAACTCTAAATGTAAATGGACTAAACTCTTCAATAAAAAGACACAGAGTGGCAGCCTGGATTAAGAAACAAAACCCAACCTTTTGCTGTCTCCAGGAAACACATTTAGCTACAAAAGATAAAAATAGGCTCAAAGTCAAAGGATGGAAAACAATCCTACAAGCAAATGGGCCAAAAAAGAAAGCAGGAACAGCTATACTTATATCAGATAAAACAGATTTCAAACTCAAAAAGATAAAAAGAGACCCCAATGGTCACTACATTATGATCAAGGGGACAATACTTCAAGAAGAAATAACACTCATTAACATATACTCACCAAACGAAGGAGCACCAAAATATATCAGACAACTGTTGTCTTCTCTGAAAACAGACATCAGAGAAAACACATACGTAGTGGGAGACTTCAACACACCACTATCAACAATGGATAGATCAACAAGACAAAAAATAAGTAAAGAAACCAAAGCTCTAAATAAGGACCTAGAGCGATTGGGCTTAACAGACATCTATAGAACACTAAACCCCAAAAAAACGGAGTACACATTTTTCTCAAGCGCACACGGATCATTCTCCAGGATCGATCACATACTGGGGCACAAGACAAACATCAACAGATACACCAAGATTGAAATCATACCAACCATCTTTTCTGACCATGAAGGCATCAAACTAGAACTAAACCATAAAAAGAAGGCAAGGAACTTTCCTACCTCATGGAGATTAAAAACCACACTACTGGAAGACCACTGGACTAATGAGGAGATGAAAGAAGAAATTAAAAAATTTTTTGAATTGAACGACAAGGAGGACACCAATATCCTAAATGTATGGGATGCAGCAAAAGCAGTAATAAGAGGAAAATATATAGCAATAGAAGCTCACATCAAGAAACAAGAAAGAACTCAAAGAAACAACCTAATCTCGAAGCTCAAAGATCTAGAAAAAGAACAACAAAAAAACCCCAAAACCAGTAGAAGAAAAGAAATAATAAAAACCAAAGCAGAAATAAATGAAATTGAAACTAAAAAAACAATCCAAAAGATCAATGAAACCAAGAGCTGGTTCTTTGAAAAAATAAATAAAATAGACAAACCCCTAGCCAGGCTCACAAAGGAAAAAAGGGAGAAAGCACAAATAAACAGGATCATCAATGAAAGAGGAGAAATCACAACGGACACAGCAGAAATCAAAAGAATAATCAGTAACTACTATGAACAGTTATATGGAAATAAGTTTAATAATCTAGAGGAGATGGACAAATTCCTACAACTCTACAATCACCCAAAGCTAGATAAAGAAGAAATAGAACACCTAAACAGACCAATTACAATTAGCGAAATTGAAATGGTAATCAAAAACCTCCCCAAAAACAAAAGCCCAGGACCTGATGGATTTACAAATGAATTCTACCAAACATTCAGAGACGAATTAGTGCCTATCCTTCACAAACTCTTCCAAAAAATTGAGAAGGAAGGGACAATACCAAACACGTTCTATGAAGCCAACATTACACTAATACCAAAACCGAACAAGGACAACACTAAAAAGGAAAACTACAGGCCAATCTCCCTAATGAACACTGATGCAAAAATCCTCAATAAAATTTTAGCCATCAGAATCCAACAATGTATCCATAAGATAATTCACCACGACCAAGTAGGATTCATTCCAGGGGCACAAGGATGGTTTAACATCCGAAAATCAATCAACGTTATCCAACACATCAACAAAAAGAAATATAAAAACCATATGATAATATCAATAGATGCTGAGAAAGCTTTCGACAAAGTGCAACACCCATTCATGATAAAATCCCTTGAAATTCTTGGGATACAAGGAACATACCTCAACATCATAAAGGCCATCTATGACAAGCCAACAGCCAGCATCATTCTCAATGGTGAAAAGCTGAAAGCAATTCCATTAAGATCTGGAACAAGACAAGGATGTCCACTCTCACCACTGCTTTTCAATATAATACTGGAAGTCCTAGCCAGGGCAATAAGACAAGAGAAAGACATCCAAGGAATCCAAATAGGAAAAGAAGAAGTCAAACTATCACTATTTGCAGACGATATGATATTATACATAGAGAACCCCAAAAACACCACAGAAAAGCTAATTCAACTCATCAATCAGTTCAGTAAAGTGGCAGGATACAAAATCAACATGCAAAAGTCAGTAGCCTTCCTATACACAAACAATAAATCTGAAGAAGAAGAAATCAAAAAAACCATCCCTTTTGTTATTGAAACAAAAAAAATCAAATATTTGGGAATAAATCTAACAAAAGAGATAAAGGACCTATACAAAGAAAACTATAAAACACTGTTAAAAGAAATAGAAGAAGACACAAAGAAATGGAGAGACATCCCCTGCTCGTGGATTGGAAGAATAAACATTATTAAAATGGCCATCCTTCCAAAAGCAATATACAGATTCAATGCTATTCCAATCAAAATTTCAATGTCATTCTTCAAAGAAATAGAAAAATTATTGATGAAATTCATATGGAATCACAAAAAACCCCGAATAGCCAAAGCTCTCCTGAAAAAAAAAGAAGGGAATGGAGGCATTACACTCCCAGACTTCAAACTATACTACAAAGCCATAATCATCAAAACTGCATGGTATTGGAACAAGAACAGACATACAGACCAATGGAATCGAATAGAAAATCCAGAAATAAATCCACAGATTTATGGTCAACTAATCTTTGACAAAGGAGCAAAGACTATGCATTGGAGCAAAGAAAGTTTGTTCAATAAATGGTGCTGGGAAAACTGGGTCGCTACATGCAAAAGAATGAAGCTTGACCACTACCTCACACCATACACAAAAATCAACTCAAAATGGATTAAAGAACTAGACATAAGACCTGAAACCATAAAATATATAGAAGGAAATATAGGCGAAACACTACGTGATCTGCACATCAAAGACATCTTTACAGACACATCACCCAAAGCAGTGATAGTGAAGGCAAAGATAAACAGCTGGGACTACATCAAATTAAAGAGCTTCTGCACAGCAAAAGAGACAATAACAAAAACAAAGAGAAACCCCACCAACTGGGAGAACATTTTTGCACCCAACACTAATGATAAAGGACTGATCACAAAAATCTGCAAAGAGCTGATGAGACTCAGCAACAACAAAGAAAATAATCCAGTCAAAAAATGGGCAGAAGAGCTAAAAAGAAACTTCTCTGAAGAGGAAATGCAAATGGCCAACAGGCATATGAAAAAATGTTCAACATCACTTGCCATCAGGGAAATGCAAATCAAAACTACCATGAGATACCATCTTACACCAGTGAGAATGGCACATATTAAAAAAACTAGCAACAACAAATGCTGGCGAGGGTGTGGAGAAAAAGGAACTCTTCTGCACTGTTGGTGGGAGTGCAAACTGGTCCAACCACTGTGGAGAGCTGTGTGGAGATTTCTGGACCTACTAAACATAGAGCTTCCATATGATCCAGCAATTCCACTCCTAGGTATTTACCCAAAGGACACAGAAACATCAATTCCAAAGAGCACCTGCACCCCTATGTTTATAGCAGCACTGTTTACAATAGCTAAGCTTTGGAAACAACCCAAATGCCCAAAAGTAGATGACTGGATCAAGAAGATGTGGTACATATATACCATGGAATATTACTCAGCATTCAAAAAAGATAAACACATGCAATTTGCAGCAACATGGATGGCGCTGGAAGGGATCATGCTCAGCGAAATAAGCCAAAAAGAAAAAGAAAAATACCGGATGGTCTCACTCATAGCAGGAATCTAGAAAACTTAAATAAGGGACCAGGAAAATGAATAACTATAAGAAAGTGAAAATCAAAATCAACAATAAACTATGAACCAGAGACACTTTTAGGGGGGCGGGGGCAGGAGGGGAGGGATTGGGGTCAGAATGGGGGGGCTGCAATTGTATGGGGAATATAACAATAAAATTTATAAAAAAAAAAAAAGAAATAGGAAAAAAAAAAAAAAAAGAATGAAAAAGAAATCATAGAATAATACTCCTGATCTAAAACTGGTTAAAATCTTCAAATATCACAATGAAATAAAATTGTAAAGGACAAAATTAAGATTTGGCTACATAAAAAATAATAGGTGTTATATCTTTAAAAGAGATTTTTAAGACAGTGATTTCTCTTAAATGTAAGGTTATAATACTGTAAATGGAGCCAAACAATATAAAGATACTATCTAAAATTTTTGTACAGTCAATACCTACTTTAGTGTGTCATTCTAAAATGCAGAATTTTTTTAATAAATATGATTCAAGTACAATTAGCATTTCATATATAACAATGATAATTCTTTTAAATTTTTTATTTTGGTGATGTTCAATTAAAGATACTGCCTTTCTAACTAATAGAAGTCTACATTCAAAGAACCCTTCTGTGTAGTTGTAAAAGGCAGGAATGGACACAGGGCCGGTTTTCTATGATCCAGCAGACCGGGTAAAGGAGGAGTCAGAGACCTCAGTGGCTTTTGCAGGTCTTTTATTGGGATTACCAGGTACACAGCAGGCAGGGGTGCTGGGGGGCTGGGAGGCTGTCAGGCCTCCCAGCCCCCAACAAGTCTTCACTCTATCTGGGCTCTCCGGCCTTCTCTCGGCTTCTGCTTCTCTTGCTTCTCTCTCAGCTTCTGCTGCTGCTTTCTAGGCTTCTCTTTCAGCTTTTACTTGGCGTCCCTGTGACGCCGCCCTTAAAAGCCCAGTCGAATCCCATCTACCTATGCCCACACCCTACTCCAGGTGCCCGCCATCAGGCATGCATTCAGGACTGCAGGGTTCCGTCATCTATCCTGATGGCGGGAGGGCAGAAAAGCCTGATACCTTTTACCTTACCCTACAGTAGTGTTTTACAAGCTGAAACAGTGCAAGTGCCTACCATGGAGACCACATTTATATCACCCTGATAACTGATGACTACATCTGCAATTTTTTCTTTGCCCCAGACTGGTGTTATTAATTACATAGAAAAACACAGTAACTGGATTACAGATTGTAAATCAATATGTCCCAAACCTAAGGAATATTCTCCCTTTCTAACTTGCTCCTCTTTAGGTATTTCCTCTCTTAATGATTTTATTAATTACCTAGGTTCCTATTGTTGGTGTCATTACCCTTTGTCTCCATTGCACAGCACAGATCTGAGTATGTTCCAATAATCATTTGTGGTTCCACTTTATAAATCTCTAGTTTTCTTCTTTCCTTCCCTTTTAAATGGTATTTCTCCATGCAGCTCCTTCTCAATGATTACCTCACTTTTCCAAGAACTTGCTAATTTGTCCTTTCATCTCTTCTCTCTACCCTCTAAAACCTAGCTAGATGCTAATGCAAAAAAATCTGTGAAGAAACCTCCTTGTATGTTCTGGAACATTCACAACTATGAAAAGAACTTTAGGAAAATGTGTTCCTTATGCTTCTTATTTAAATCTTTCTTCATATTCCCTCACATATTTTTTTAATCTTAGAAATTGAACATGTTTCCTTAAGCAGAAGTAATTCTGCCAAGTAAGATACAGAGAGAAAGGAGTGATTGGGTGTTCTGTATGATTGTGGGGGAAGGACTGGAAAAGAGGAAAGTGAGATGAGAGTTAATTGGTATTCAAGCCTTCTTCCACCTATTAGCAGTTTTCTCTCAACTCCCTCCCTCCTCTTGTTGCTGTTACTTTTAACTCTTTAGATTGGGGAGTATTTGTACCTCTACTCAGCACACTGGCAACGTTTACCAATTACACAAATTAATGACACAATTAACGTAAGCACACATCTAACCAAATATGGGTCAAACACTGAGTGAATTACTAAAATCAAGAAAATCTTTGTAATTTACTTATAAATTGTTTCTTCATCTTAAATTTGCCTTAATCAACCACTACAGATACTGCTTTCCTTAAGTAATGTTTTCTTTCTCAAAGTGAGGAACTGTTGCATTATTCAGAAAACATATCATTTTTGATGGTGATTGTTGAATTCATCATGTAGTAAATTTTGGGATAGATGTCTAATAAAAGCTAATGAAAATTAGAGAGGTTAGTGCTTGAAGGAAAATAAATTCTTGTTTCATCTCTGTTGACCTGTCATGATTTTGTAGTGAAATTACCAAACAAAAAGGGGAGTATGTATTTAAATGTCAGTCTTTCAAATAAATTTTCTCAATTCTAAAAATCTTTGACTAACAAGTGTATCAAATTCTTCATAAATTAGCCAGATTGATAGTTTGTAATATAGATGTAATTAATATAAAATGACTAACAATTCTCATTTTTGATGCTTGAGATTTTTCTCTATAAAACAGAAGGTAATGCTCATTTTGATAAACACTTCTTTTCACAAAAATAAAATTATTAAAGTTTGTGGAATTTTAATAAGATTTAAAGTCTAGTCTTTCATTTATTTGACAATTAAAGTGAAAATTTGCTTCAGAATAAAATTTGCAATTAATAGACTGATATTTAAATATTTACTTAGTATGTTTTAAAATTATATTTCTTTGGGGTAGCTAAGCTGTGGAGTATTGAGGAACTTACAGCACTCTCTCTATAAGTGTTTTAAAGGATAGAAGTCTCCCCTCTCTGCAATAACTGATCTTTGGTGTATTCTTAGAAGAATGAACAAAGCTTTTCCTTACATTTGTTCTTTGAGTCTCATATGCTTATCACCATTGTATCAGAGTTTAATTTCCTCTGAGCCCTATAGTTAAACAAAAAGTGAGGAGAAACCAAAAACCATGTAGAACAAATTTTTCTGTTTCTTCTTCATATACACAGAATTGTGGGGGTTCATTCACAAGCTTGATGGAAAATTCAGCATATAAGAAAGCATTTAACTAAGAAAAGAATTATAACACCACAAAATGACTTATTTATTGTGAACCAGCTATGTATACCAGCACCATGCTAAATTCTTTTCAGACAACCTCTGAATTAATCGTCACACAGCTCTTTTCAGTGCATAATTAAAGAAAAGTGATTATCTGGCATGCACTAAAACAACTGTACCATACATTTAAATGATTAACTGTACTTAAAGCAGTTAATGAATACCTCTGTGTGCTAGATGCCAGGGCAAGAAGGGTATTCTGCCATGGTCCCCTGGTTCTTGAGAAGAAAGGATCACAAAGGAAATGTTGGTTAAATTTAAGAAAATTATTTTAAAAATAGGGAAAGAATAAAAGCAGATCTGGACAAAACTAGTTAATTCTTCTTTTCAGCTCCTACCCTTATCTTTGCTCATCTCCTACTCTATACTGTCTCAACTGTTCTCAGTGTAGAACTCCAACCTCTACCTTCCTTCTTCCCAGTATCTTCATCAAGATGTCTGGTCTAAGTCCTATTCTATCAAAGCCCTCTATCCACCATTAACTATGATAGTAAACTAATTGAATAAACTAATCCTTACTTTTATGTTAATAAGAAACAGTAGCTTATAAGGTATTCCTCCCAGGTAATATGTAACATTCTCACTGAGCGCCTCTTATGATAAAGTGTTAAAGTAATTCTAGAAACTCAGAAGTGATGGAAAGTGATTTGGGGGCAGGGTGTAAAGGACATTTAGTTCCTAAGTATATACTCGCTTATCAGTTTTTCATTTGATGTTTTCCTTCATTTTGCATGTACAGCACCACCCTCAGGCAAGGCCAGTTTAAGGTACTGTGGATACGGTGG
The DNA here is from genome assembly GCF_014898055.3 of Talpa occidentalis. Lineage (NCBI taxonomy): Eukaryota > Metazoa > Chordata > Mammalia > Eulipotyphla > Talpidae > Talpa > Talpa occidentalis. The sequence continues at coordinate 25,623,805 of NW_023604972.1, forward strand.
TCAATAAAACAGCATAGCCCTCATACAGGCTCCCCCTATGTCTGTTCCATACCTCCTGATATGCTAAGATCTGTGAAGTGTACTTAGAGGTAAATAAGATAAGGACTATGCCCAGTAAATTTGCAGTCAGAAGACATGACTATTTTTTTAAAGATTTATTTATTTATTTATACAAGCACTGGGTACAGTCAGAGGCACAGGAGGGTGAGAGAATTCACCAGAGCCAGAGCAGAGAGTAGGACAGGCAGAAGGACGAAGTACACTGCTGAGTGGAGCAGCGGGCGGCAGGAGAGGTCTGTGCACCATGTGGGACCCTCGCCCAGTGGCCAGGGATCGAACTGGCGCTGCAGAGGCTGCAGGCAGTTTTGCAACCCCTCGACCGCTACGCCACCGGGGAGTCCCAAGACATAACTATTTTTATTTCAGTTTTTTAAATTTAGTTTTTTTTATTTTCCTGTAGACTTGGTCATGTATGGGATGGACACTGAATTCTACTTGCTCCTTAGCAGAGTAAGTGCAGTTGAAGCTGCTGAGAGAGAACATTCAGCAGGAATGATCACTTAGGGTCACAAACTCAAATTTATACACAAACCCAATAGTTTTAAAACAAATCACCAATATGAATTGAGTATAAGACAAGTTATTTGGGTCTGTGTTAAGTTGAAAAATATGTATAATCCTTAAAATATCAGTGCCAATCAATTAAAATACAGCTGATGGTCCCAGAATTTGATCTTCATATCACTACATTTTAATTTTATTTGTAGGGTTAACTAACAAGCACAGTTGAAAGATCTTTAACCATATCAATTCTCATTATACTTATGATTACAGTGGAAAATATAACTACAAATTAGCTTAAGCAATATTATATTAACTAAAAAAAATATATCTGGGCTCTTTTCTACATGCTTGGGAAACACCTCTGGCAAGTTAGATAAAAATCTCCATCTTTGTGGAATTTGCATTACAGCAAGGTGAAGAAATAAATAGAAATTACTTTTAAAAGTACTGTGGATAAACTGAAAATGTGGACAGGTGTGCTAAATAGAGAGTGCAATTTTTAACAGGTGATAAAATCATATTGAAAACAGTAGATTTGAGTCAATTCCTTAAACTCATGTGAGTTGGACCATGCAGGTAATAAGGAAGTACACAGAAGACTGAAGGAAGAGACACCTGGGTAGCGAACATGTGATTATATGAGACCAGTAATGAGAGTGCAGTGAATGAGGGTGGAATGAAAAACTAAGGATCTCATAAGCTAGTTAAGGGATAGAAAAGGAGGGATAGAAGAAAGCTACAGAAAGGCAGGGTGACTATTTAATTTATTTTCTCAACAAGATATTTCTTAAAGTGTGAAACTACCATCAATGCATATGACAGAAAAACAGGCACACATAGGCCTGTTTCATTCTCACCTGGACTCATGGTGGAGATGCTAGCCTTAATTGTTTTATGTGGATTAAGAATGTGAGACATGAGGGCTACCTTGGAATATGGGACTTTTTTTTTTTTATTCTATTTATTTTTTCTTACAATGTTTGCTTTCTTTTCTCAGGTGTAGTCCCCATAGAGTTTCCACCACCAATTCACCATAGTCCACCACCATCACCATAGTCCCTTGTGCTCTTACTGCCCTCGTTTTGATCCCATTCCCTCCCCACCCCCTGCAGAATGTCTCTGATTTATAGTTGTCTATTTTTTTTTTGTTATTTTTCTTCTTTGATCCCCTATATTCCTCCTATAAGTGAAACTATCTGGTATTTTTCTTTTTCTCCTCTAACTTATTTCATTGAGCATAATCTCTTCAAGCTCCATCCATGTTGCTGCAAATGGCATTAGCTTATTTTTTGACCACTGAATAGTATTCCATTGTGTGTGTGTGTGTGTTTGTGTGTGTGTGTGTGTGTATCTACATATCACATCTTCTTGATCCAGTCCATCTATTTTTGGGCATTTGGGTTGGAAATCTGGGACTTCTTGATGTGACATCCATTGAAGGGGATAAAGAGACTAACAAATGAGATCAATATTGCTGAATTAAAGACAGTAGCAGCAGAGTTGAAGTGTCGAGGGGGAGCCACATATTTGAGCTGACATCTGATTGATAAGTAGAAGCAGACACATTTCAAACTAGAGGAATAGAGACAAAGTTCCGATAGAGGGAGGAACAGGGGGAAATTTGGCATCTTTGAGAAAAATAAATGGCAGCTTAACTGAAGTATAATGAAAAGGGAAATTAGATGAATAAAGTAGAGGCTGGCTGCAGGGAGTGTTTCTTAGGCTAACTCCCTGTTTCCCAAACGAGGAAGTGTCATGTAAACCAGGAATCTTTTAAAAATAAAATGTGTTTTTTTTTTAATTGATTGTGCTGTGACAAGGAAGTAAACCTGACCAATCTCTGGCACACTGGAAATGTAAGGTCGTCTGAATTTTGAAGCAGGAGAGAAGTGTTTCTAAATTACTAGTTTGGCTATCTTATTTGTACTGTCCACCTGGTGGCAGTATAGGACAAGACAGCATATTTTCTTGCCTCTGACCTGATAATGAAATTTTCACAAAGCGTGTGTGTCCAAAGCCATCTGCAGTTTGCTAAATGTATTCATGGAATAAATCCATGCTTTTTTCTTTGTTATTTTGTGAGAATATTTATGGAGACTGCAACAACTCGCAGCATCCACCCTAGTGGATGGTCTTTTATTAAAATAGATAGAAACATTTTTAAAATGCTAGTCTTGTTTCCTTAAAAGGAAAGGTTTGTTGTTTTATAATAAGATTATGAACAAGGTGTATACATTTAAAAAGTAATTATGGCCTAGAAGCTGACTCTCTTTTCTGGGTTGTTGCTGAGTCAGCCTAGCAGCAACCTTCAACCTTGTGAGAGAGTCAAGGACTTCTAAATCATATTGTATTTTTTAAATTATATCTAATAAATATAATGCCAGACTTTCCTTAAATGTTGGTGATTAGACTCTATTATTATTTTTGAAATGAGCCAGCTTTGGAATCATAGCCTCCAAGGGCCTCTTGATGGGAAGTGCAGAGAGGTCAATTGTCATCACCAAGGAAGTCCAGGGACAGCCAGGCAGACAGGTGGCTTTCTTGGCAGGTTAGTAAAACATGGCAGGAGAAACATTTGGCAGCAAATAATAGATAAAATGCCAAGAAATGTGTCTCTGTATGTCTGGGAAACTTGATAGAAGAGGAGGGTCTTAATCACATAAGTAGGGATCTAGTGCTTGGATATAGAGGAACAGCTACTTTTAATCATATTTCCTCAACTAGTATGCTCAAGGGTGAGAGTTATTGGAATACTGAATAATTCCCTCTAATTGTGTCTGGGAGAGGCTCTGGTTGGCCTCTATGAGTTAGTTGGATGTCAATTTTGAACAGATGGAGGGAGGCTAGGACTGGATAGATACTGACAGTCAATTACACTATGACTCTAAGAATTTCTGCTTAAAGAGCCATGGGCTTTACTCTGGTACATTAACCTCCAAAACGACTAGGATTCCCTTTTGTAGCATAACAAAAGTCAGGATTCATACTCTTGCCAGGTGCCATGCATTAATAAGGACCCAAACCCTAGATGGAACCCCTGGGTGTTCAATTAGTATTTTTTCTTAAAAGGAAATAGTGAATCAAGCCTTTGAAAATAGGATAGGATTCCTAAAGGTCTGGAGCTGAGCAGGCCTAGAGTCTCCAAACCCAACTTTTCTTTATGGTAAGTGTACATAGGTCAATAGTTGTCACTAAGGAAGTAATCCACATATTAATCAGCTAAGAGAAAAAAATGTAATTTTTTTTTTTTTGATGGGACCCTTACCGGTGGCTGGGGATCTAACTGGTGCTGCAGAGGCTGTGGGCAGTCTCGCAACCCAGTGCTCAACTGCTGCGCCACCAGGGAAGGCCCAAAAATATAATGCATTTTGGTAATATATTTGATATTATTGCATACACAGAAATCTCTGAAAACCTGATAACTAGCAAAACTAGGAAAACCTGGCAAATATAAAGGTAACTTTATTTTTTTTTATTTTTTTTTTAATTTATTTATTTATTTTTTATTTTTATATTCCCCCATACAATTGCAAACGCCCTATTCTGACCCCAATCCTTCCCCTCCCGCCCCCCACCCCCCAAAAAGTGTCTCTGGTTCATAGTTTTTTGTTGATTTTGATTTTCACTTTCTAATATTCATTTTCCTGGTCCCTTCTTTAAGTTTTCTAGATTCCTGCTATGAGTGAGACCATCCGGTATTTTTCTTTTTCTTTTTGGCTTATTTCGCTGAGCATGATCCCTTCCAGTGCCATCCATGTTGCTGCAAATGGCATGTGTTTATCTTTTTTGAATGCTGAGTAATATTCCATGGTATATATGTACCACATCTTCTTGATCCAGTCATCTATTTTTGGGCATTTGGGTTGTTTCCAAAGCTTAGCTATTGTAAACAGTGCTGCTATAAACATAGGAGTGCAGGTGCTCTTTGGAATTGTTGTTTCTGTGTCCTTTGGGTAAATACCTAGGAGTGGAATTGCTGGATCATATGGAAGCTCTATGTTTAGTAGGTCCAGAAATCTCCACACAGCTCTCCATAGTGGTTGGACCAGTTTGCACTCCTACCAACAGTGCACAAGAGTTCCTTTTTCTCCACATCCTCGCCAACATTTGTTGTTGCTAGTTTTTTTAATATGTGCCATTCTCACTGGTGTGAGATGGTATCTCATCGTAGTTTTGATTTGCATTTCCCTGATTACAAGTGATGTTGAACATTTTTTCATATGTCTGTTGGCCATTTGCATTTCCTCTTCAGAGAAGTTTCTTTTTAGCTCTTCTGCCCATTTTTTGACTGGATTATTTTCTTTGTTGTTGCTGAGTCTCATCAGCTCTTTGCAGATTTTTGTGATTAGTCCTTTATCATTAGTGTTGGGTGCAAAAATGTTCTCCCAGTTGGTGGGGTTTCTCTTTGTTTTTGTTATTGTCTCTTTTGCTGTGCAGAAGCTCTTTAATTTGATGTAGTCCCAGCTGTTTATCTTTCTCTTCACTATCACTGCTTTGGGTGATGTGTCTGTAAAGATGTCTTTGATGTGCAAATCCCGTAGTGTTTCGCCTATATTTCCTTCTATGTATTTTATGGTTTCAGGTCTTATGTCTAGTTCTTTAATCCATTTTGAGTTGATTTTTGTGTATGGTGTGAGGTAGTGGTCAAGCTTCATTCTTTTGCATGTAGCGACCCAGTTTTCCCAGCACCATTTATTGAACAAACTTTCTTTGCTCCAATGCATAGTCTTTGCTCCTTTGTCAAAGATTAGTTGACCATAAATCTGTGGGTTTATTTCTGGATTTTCTATTCGATTCCATTGGTCTGTATGTCTGTTCTTGTGCCAATACCATGCAGTTTTGATGATTATGGCTTTGTAGTATAGTTTGAAGTCTAGGAGTGTGATGCCTCCATTTCCTTCTTTTTTTTCAGTAGAGCTTTGGCTATTCGGGGTTTTTGGTGATTCCATATGAATTTCATCAATAATTGTCCTATTTCTTTGAAGAATGCCATTGAGATTTTGATTGGAATAGCATTGAATCTGTATATTGCTTTTGGTAGGATGGCCATTTTAATAATGTTTATTCTTCCAATCCATGAGCAGGGGATGTCTTTCCATTTCTTTGTGTCTTCTTCTATTTCTTTTAACAGTGTTTTATAGTTTTCTTTGTATAGGTCCTTTACCTCTTTTGTTAGATTTATTCCCAAATATTTGATTTTTTTTGTTTCGATAATAAAAGGGGTGGTTTTTTTGATTTCTTCTTCTTCAGATTTATTGTTTGTGTATAGGAAGGCTACTGACTTTTGCGTGTTGATTTTGTATCCTGCCACTTTACTGAATTGATTGATGAGTTGAATTAGTTTTTCTGTGGAGATTTTGGGGTTCTCTATGTATATTATCATATCATCTGCAAATAGTGATAGTTTGACTTCTTCTTTTCCTGTTTGGATTCCTTGGATGTCTTTCTCTTGTCTTATTGCTCTGGCTAGGACTTCCAGTATTATATTGAAAAGCAGTGGTGAGAGTGGACATCCTTGTCTTGTTCCAGATCTTAATGGAATTGCTTTCAGCTTTTCACCATTGAGAATGATACTGGCTGTTGGCTTGTCATAGATGGCCTTTATGATGTTGAGGTATGTTCCTTGTATCCCAAGAATTTCAAGGGCTTTTATCATGAATGGGTGTTGCACTTTGTCGAAAGCTTTCTCAGCATCTATTGATATTATCATATGGTTTTTATATTTCTTTTTGTTGATGTGTTGGATAACGTTGATTGATTTTCGGATGTTAAACCATCCTTGTGCCCCTGGAATGAATCCAACTTGGTCGTGGTGAATTATCTTATGGATACATTGTTGGATTCTGATAGCTAAAATTTTATTGAGGATTTTTGCATCAGTGTTCATTAGGGAGATTGGCCTATAGTTTTCCTTTATTGTGTTGTCCTTATTCGGTTTTGGTATTAGTGTAATATTGGCTTCATAGAACGTGTTTGGTATTGTCCCTTCCTTCTCAATTTTTTGGAAGAGTTTGTGAAGGATAGGCACTAATTCGTCTCTGAATGTTTGATAGAATTCATTTGTAAATCCATCAGGTCCTGGGCTTTTGTTTTGGGGAGGTTTTTAATTACCATTTCAATTTCGCTGCTTGTAATTGGTCTGTTTAGGTGTTCTATTTCTTCTTTATCTAGCTTTGGGTGATTGTAGAGTTGTAGGAATTTGTCCATCTCCTCTAGATTGTTGAACTTGTTTCCATATAACTGTTCATAGTAGTTACTGATTATTCTTTTGATTTCTGCTGTGTCCGTTGTGATTTCTCCTCTTTCATTTATGATCCTGTGTATTTGTGCTTTTCCCTTTTTTCCTTTGTGAGCCTGGCTAGGGGTTTGTCTATTTTATTTATTTTTTCAAAGAACCAGCTCTTGGTTTCATTGATCTTTTGGATTGTTTTTTTAGTTTCAATTTCATTTATTTCTGCTTTGGTTTTTATTATTTCTTTTCTTCTACTGGTTTTGGGGTTTTTTTGTTGTTCTTTTTCTAGATCTTTGAGCTTCGAGATTAGGTTGTTTCTTTGAGTTCTTTCTTGTTTTTTGATGTGAGCTTCTATTGCTATATATTTTCCTCTTATTACTGCTTTTGCTGCATCCCATACATTTAGGATATTGGTGTCCTCCTTGTCGTTCAATTCAAAGAATTTTTTAATTTCTTCTTTGATCTCCTCATTAGTCCAGTGGTCTTCCAGTAGTGTGGCTTTTAATCTCCATGAGGTAGGATAGTTCCTTGCCTTCTTTTTATGATTTATTTCTAGTTTGATGCCTTCGTGGTCAGAAAAGATGGTTGGTATGATTTCAATCTTGGTGTATCTGTTGATGTTTGTCTTGTGCCCCAGTATGTGATCGATCCTGGAGAATGATCCGTGTGCGCTTGAGAAAAATGTGTACTCCGTTTTTTTTGGGTTTAGTGTTCTATAGATGTCTGTTAAGCCCAAATGCTCTAGGTCCTTATTTAGAGCTTTAGTTTCTTTACTTATTTTTTGTCTTGTTGATCTATCCATTGTTGATAGTGGTGTGTTGAAGTCTCCCACTACATATGTGTTTTCTCTGATGTCTGTTTTCAGAGAGGACAACAGTTGTCTGATATATTTTGGTGCTCTTTCGTTTGGTGAGTATATGTTAATGAGTGTTATTTCTTCTTGAAGTATTGTCCCCTTAATCATAATGTAGTGACCATTGGGGTCTCTTTTTATTTTTTTGAGTTTGAAGTCTGTTTTATCTGATATAAGTATAGCTGTTCCTGCTTTCTTTTTTGGCCCATTTGCTTGTAGGATTGTTTTCCATCCTTTGACTTTGAGCCTATTTTTATCTTTTGTAGCTAAATGTGTTTCCTGGAGACAGCAAAAGGTTGGGTTTTGTTTCTTAATCCAGGCTGCAACTCTGTGTCTTTTTATTGAAGAGTTTAGTCCATTTACATTTAGAGTTAATATTGATATGTTAGCATCTGTATTTGCCATTATGTTTGTCTTTCCTTTGATTTTATTTATTTATTCTTTTAATAACTTTTTTTTTTTGGTCTTCATTCGTTGTTATTCGTCCCTCTGAGGTTCTGGCTTTAGGATTCCTTGTAGTATTTTTTGGAGTGGGGGTTTAGTCGCAATGAAATTCCGGAGTTTCTCTTTGTCTGGGAAGGTCCATATTCTTTCTTCATGGAGGAAAGAGAGCTTTGCGGGATAGAGTATTCTTGGTTGGCATCTGTTTTCTTGGAGTCTGTTGACTATGTCCCTCCACTCTCTCCTTGCCCGTAGTGTTTCTTCAGAGAAGTCTAATGTCAGCCTGATTGGTTTTCCTTTGAATGTTATCTGTTTCTTCCCTCTTGTCAGCTTCATTATTTTTTCCTTGTCCTGGATTCTTGGAGCTTTACTATTATGTGTCTTGCTGTGTTTTTCCTTTCGTCGTGGAAGTTTGGTGTTCTTCTTGCTTCTTGTATATCAATTTTCAGCTCCTTCTTCGCATTTGGGAAGTTCTCTTCAATTATATCCATGAATATTTTCTCTGTTCCTACATCTCTCTCCTCTCCTTCTGGAATTCCTATAACTCTTATATTTCCTTTCCTCATGGAGTCAGATAGTTCCCGAAGTCTTTCTTCATTCTTTTTCCTTCGTACTTCTCTTTCCTTTTCTGTTTGGTTCTTTTTATTTCTGTGTCTTCAAGATTACTTATTCGTTCTTCCATTTCATCTATTCTGCTTTCATTGCTTTTCCCAGAGTTCTTTAGTTCCTCCATTAATTCTTTGATCTCCTGCATTTCTCTTACTTCCCTCTTTAGGGACTCAATTTCCTTCTTCTGATCTATCACTTTTTTAATCATGGCAATTTTAAATTCTCTTTCTGGAAGGCTCAGAAGTTCTTCCAAGTTACTGTCGTTGCAATCTGGGGAGTGGTTTTCTTTTTGTGGTGTGCTTCTTTCCTGAGGAGTTTTTAGGTTGCGTGTGGTTCTTCTACTCCCTACTGTCTGTTTTCTAATTTGTCGTATGCGTTGGGACACTGTGTTGCTCGGACTGACTGACATCTTGGGTGAACTTCTCCGCTCCCCTCTGGCTCTTCCAGGAGCCATCTCTGTCTTCTGGGGGAGCTTTCTGCTGGTTTTAGGCAGTTTTTACTGAAAAAATGTCCCTGTTCTCAAATGGCGAAGCGGGATGCAGTCCCTGCGCCTCCGGTTTCAGGCACACTCTTCTGCGCACCCGGTCTGCCCCGGACGTGGGTGACTGCTCCCTCTGTGGGCTCAGACTGCTGGTCGGAAGGGCCCTGGCGTGGGGTGGGCTAACTTCCCGGCTGGCCACTGGGTCCTCTAGAAGCCTTCTGCCCTTTTCAAGCAGTCTTAAGAAATTTCCTGTTTTATGGGGTGTTAGTGACTTTTTTTTTTCCTGATCGCTAGGTGGCGCCAGAGATCTCTCCTATTGTCCTTGGGGGGCTGTTTTTCGCCTCCCCCCACCCCGTGGGACAGGGAACAGAGCGGGAATGGTAGGGTACACCTCAACAGCTTTGGGGTGCTGTGTCTGCCTTGTGCCCCACCGTCGTGGAGAACCCACGCCCCGAATTTTCGTGCCCCGGGTCTCAGTTCAAAGCCCTCAGTTCCAGGACGCGGGCTGTAGCCCAGTTCAGTGGCGCGGGAATGGCGCCTTTTGCACTGCTCCCGTGCCTGGGCGCCTGGTTCCTGCTTACTCAGGGAGGGACCTTCACCTTAGTGAGGACCTCCGCGCATCTCCCCGCAAGCCTAGGTCGTCTCCCCGCAAGCAAGCCTAGGTCGCAGGCGCGGGGACCTGGGCAGCTGCGATCCCGGTCTGCACTTGCTTTTCAAGCTCCCCGAGCGCGCCGCTTTCTGCGCAGGCTTACCGGCAGCCCGGGCTGTGTGCGCGTCTCCCGGGGTCTTTGTTCTTCTCTAATGGCGCCCGGAGCCGTTCGCTCACCGCCGCGGCGAATCCTGCAGGGTTCGCCTCAGCTCCCGTTCACGGGGTGTGGTGGCTGCAATAGTTCCTTTCCACTCACAGTCCCGCTTGCTGCGTCGTTTGTTCTTGTTGGCCGTTTTGGTTTGTTGTTTCCCTCCTCTCTGCTGGTCGGAGAGTGCCGCCTCTGTGGGCGGGGGAGGGGAGCAGGGTTCTGCGCTTCCCTCCCTTCTGGTCCTCTTTTATGGCCACTTTCTTCTTCGGGTAGTTTGCTGGCGTCACCCGTTTATCTTCCGTGTCCCCGTTCTCACTGGGACCTGCCGCTTTTCCTCCCTATTCACTTTTTTTAATGGGAGATCTTACTCGCAGTGTCTCCTCGCCGCCATGTTGCTCCGCCCCTCCAAATATAAAGGTAACTTTAATAAAATTTAGCCTTGAGACTGGATTTCCCGTTGGCTTGCCTTTTCCTTTTGGCACTGTGCATGTAGGCATGTAAATGTTCACAGCTCTGTTAAACATTGTTATTAATAGCAAATCTTTCCTTAATCCTTATGTAGAAACAATCCACACCCTTTCCAGAATATCTGTAGTTAATTTTATCTTTCATTTAATGTCTAAGACTTTTGTCATTATGATGATTGCAATTATTATTAGCTACAAAAATAAGAAGTGTTCTTAAAAATGCAGAAGATCTATTTTGGGGGAAGAAAAAAGGATAAAAATAGTGTGTCTCAAAGGAATTGTACAATACAAACTTCATTTTTTCTCCTGTAGTCTCAGATATATTTGTGAACTTTCTTCCATTTTCACTCTCAGGTAATGCTGGTTGTGCAAACTCATCTTTACTGTGATTTCAAAAATAATAGAAAAATATAAAAAATAGTTGAACTGGCTTAGACTTGATCTGTGATGGGAGCTTGTTATAAATTACACAGAAGTTTTAGAAAATGATCATTCCAGTTACATAATGTTCCCATTTATTGCAGTCATACAGTACCTTTTTCTAGGAAGATCAAAGTAGTGTTCATAGAACTATTATGAAGAGAATGCTAACTCCTTTCATGCTTGAAGTGTCTGATCACTAAATAGGGGGGCAGACACAAGATACACTGGGTGCTGAAAGGATAAGTGGAATGTAGATATGCACTGAACAGAAAGTGGGAAAAGTCTTATAAAAATTACTATAGAGTATCTTTTAATTTTCTTTGTATATTTGAAAAACTGTACTTCTGTGTGATAATGAAATTGGCAATTGCATATTAGTTATTGAATCATGACATTGCAGTAGAAGGCTATTCACTTTTCAACAGGAATCCTGATGGGGCAAAAATCACATGATAGGCACACAGGAATTAGTTAAGAAATCTTGAAGTAGCATTGGAGCTTATTATGTGGGTTTCAGGTGTTATAACATATAAATCAACATTTGTACATATTACATTCACCACAAAGAGCCTTAAATCCATCCTTCCACATGCCATAGACCCTTTTTTACTTTAAGGAAAAGGCCAAGGAGATGTCCATTTGCCTCATTACATCATCTTAAGGCTAATGCATATGTATTACAACAATGCTTATAATTGATCCACCCCTTCAAAGAAAATTGAAAGCTGTGTTCATATACAATAAGCTAAATTGAAGCAAGTAAACTTGGGAATTCTATGGCCATTTTCATTTTGGCTTCTTGTGTAGCTTTGAAATTCACAAATTATTAGCTATATCTCTTTGACTTGCTGTCTTGGGCACTTCAAATGTAGATAATGTGGGTGTTCGTGAAATTTTATTTGCTTAACAGCTGGCACCAGAATTAACTTGAGAGGCCACATTTTTGTTTAGAGCAGCGGTTGCCTGCTGGTTACCCACAGGGTTTGTGCAGCCTACAGACAGACATTCATTTGGAAAGATGCACATTGAAAAGTACTATTTTAAAATTAGGAGGCTTTACATAAAATTTGGATTCCTAGATTCCTCAAAGGACTGAATCAATGTGCCCAAAAGTCAATACTTTTTATAGGTAAATATTACAGCTGTTTCCCTTAGACTGGGCATGATCTTTTTAGCTTGCTATGGTCCAACTCAGTTCCTGCGAACTTCCCAACATTGAAGAAGGGTGTCAGTTACCATTTCATTGGACTTGAATTACTTTTGCCAACATCCTGCTTACTTTAGTCATTCATAGTATCCTTTTTTTCTTTTTATTTATTTATTATTTATACAAGCACTGGTACAGTCAGAAGTGCGGGAGGGTGAGCGAATTCACCAGAGCCAGAGCAGGGAGCAGAGCAGGCAGAAGGACCGAAGTACACTGCTGAGGGGAGCAGCGGGCGGCAGGAGGGGTCTGCGCGCCATGTGGGACCCTCCTCTGGTGGCCGGGGAGCAGCCAGGGATCAAAACGGCGCTGCAGAGTCTGCGGGCAGCTTCGCAACCCAGCGCTCAACCACTGCGCCACCGGGAAGGCCCCATAGTATCCTTTCTTGTTGGTGTTTATATTTTTGCATTCTCTTCTATTTTAGGGTAGTGCCCTTATAAAATATAACAGATATCTTGAGGAGAAGGCAAATAGATATAATTCACTTGAGAGGAAACAAAAAAAGTACATTTCTCTTCTAAAGAGGAAGATGATAGAGGAAAAGGAAGTGGGAGGAAGGAAGGGAGAGATAATCTAAAAGATATTGTAGTACTAGGGTCACAATGTGGGCTGGCATGACCCAAGAAACTTCCCCGTGGTCACTTCTAATCAGTTTAAAAGGAAGATCATCCAACTATCCATTTCTTAGTTTATCTTAGCCTATATGGGATGACTGGGTAATGTGTTAGCTGAGCACCTAACAAATTTTGTTGGAGCATAAAGCTTGAAGCCACAGGAAATGTCAAGAGTGTTAACCCTCCAGAACGTCAAACAATGTAGGGAAAGGCCTTTTGTCTTGCATAGGGTTTAGAATGGAGTTTCAGGGAGATCTTATTTAGATTTTGGTGAGCTGGCAGATCTTCTTGACATGTTTTTACATCATGATTCCTTTTTGATTGTAAAGATTCTTTCATAAACTTGTAGTGTGAGAGCTCTGCGAATAGGAAGTAGTAAAGAAATGGACTCATTACAAATGTGTCCTATTACATTAACCTTGTTTCTGTCTTTGAGAGTGGATTAAGGAACTATGGTAGAAACAATGTTTCTGGATATAAACTTTTGGCAAGAATTCATGATATCAAATAGCTGCCTGGAAGCTACACTATATATAATGTTGTTATATAGTATATAGCTATACTATACAAAATGTTGAGTTACTCTCAGTAAATGTTTGTTGAGTAAATATTGAGTCAATGATAATCTAAAAATAACCATGAGTTTGAGGTTTCCCAAGCAACAGGATCTGTTGAATTGAAAATTTTATTAATTGATTTGAAGAGAAATAATTTTTATAAAATTATAGATGACAGGATGCAGGGAATGAAAGTGAAATCTATTGAGTTAGAGCCCCATTCAAATGTCTCCAGAGGTTTAAATACTAGTAAAGATAAAAACTTCTGTAGAAAGATAAAATTCCATAATGCTCTAATCTTGCCAATATGCCTTCATGTCATCATAATTGAAAGAATGCTTACATATCTTCTACATATGAATTCATAGTTTTATGTGATTTTCAAAATGGCTATGTTAGTCTTAGAATCTATCAAGGGAAACATAGCCTCTATAACAGGTGTGAGAAATTTATTTCATCTCACATGTCAACTCTGATTAGTGAGAGGTTCTGCCTAGAATACAGAGCTGAGGGAGAATTGGAGATTGTATCTAAGCTTGGCAGGAAAGCATTGCTATCAACTAGTGACACCTGTCATGGCCTCAGCATGGAGTGTGACACTTTAATGCACTTGCTGTTCTTGGTGGAGAATGAGGAAGATGTTAGTAAAGCCTCATTTTATTCTAGAACGATCATGCAACATTTGGAAACCTTATTTTCTGTGACAAATTTCATGCTTTAAAATATCTGAGTTTTCACATTATACATGTGTGTTCAGTCATCATGTTGCATCCCCTGAATGTATGCAATTTTTGGTGTATCTTAATAAGGATGGAAAAAAAATGAATGGAGTCCTTGTCACTTTCAGATAGTGGTAAGTGAAAGATGAAAGCACCATCTTGGAACTCGAGATGGCACTTTTCCTTTCAAAACATAACTTTTTCTTTGCTCTGGATGTATATCAATTGCATTTGGTACTTACTACCTTTTGTCAGGTTCCTTGGTACATATTGCCTCTCCTTTTTTGATGTGTTTTTGTCTTTTGTAGTCTTTTGCTTTAATTTCAAACTTTTCTGGTAATTTTTCTATTCTGATACGTTTTCTCTTTCATTTAGAAGGATAATTCCTGTCCCCAAGAAGTGATTCTAAACCCAGTATGATTTTGACCTGCAGAAGACTTTATTTTGGTTGTAATAACTGAGGGGGTTGCTACTGGCATCTAAAATTTTAAAGGTCAGAGATGCTGCTAAATATCCTGAGGTACACAGGGGCTTCAACAACAAAGAATTAGTTCCAAATGTCAATAGTGTCGAGGCTGATAAACCTTTCCCTCAAATACTGATTCAGCTTTCTCAGTCAAAAACAAACTGGCACAATAGGTCACTGTTTCTTTTCCATTGGGTCCAATCTACTTCAAACCTAAGAGGAACTGGGATAAGTTGCCCTTTTATTAAAATAATTTACCTTTTTGACATGATACTACTTCAACTATTTAAACAGCTCTGTTAAGAGAGAGAGTATAGGGCCTCCCCGGTGGCGCAGTGGTTGAGTGCTGGGTTGCAAAGCTGCCCGCAGCCTCTGCAGCGCCGGTTCAATCCCCAGCAGCTCCCCGGCCCACCAGAGGAGGGTCCCACATGGCGCGCAGACCTCTCCTGCTGCCTGCTGCTCTCCCCTCAGCCGTGTACTTCGCTCCTCCTGCCTGCTCTGCTCCCCACTCTGGTTCTGGTGAATTCTCTCACCCTCCCACGCTTCTGACTGTACCCAGTGCTTGTATAAATAAATAAAATAAATAAATAAAAATAAAAAAATAAATCTTTAAAAAAAAAGATAGAGACAGTATAATATAAAAGATTCTTAACCACCCTCTTAGTTCAAATCCAAATTCTCCCACTCATTAGTTGTATTCCTTTGTTTCCATTTTGGTAAAAAGAAACATAATAAAATAATAATAATAAAATATTCAACAGTAGTCATAGGAATACTTACCACATAGGTTTGCCTTATCAATTAAATAAGTGAATATTCTGTGTGTGTGTAATACATGTCCACCAAAGCCACAGTGGCTATTCTAATCTTATCCTGCATTTTAAATAGGGGTGACAAATAGTATGAGAAATATGTGTTATATAGGTATAACTATTCTTTATCCTGAGTTAGTTTCCTAGATTAAATACTTCTATTTGTTTTAAGTCTGTAGCAAAGAACATGGTTTGTGGCTTTTCTCATTGGGTCACTAATTTCAGGTCAATCTCTAGGATGTTGGTGTGGTCCTGAGGTGTAAAAATCAGGATTCTATATTGGGATCTGATGTTCATATATTAAAACCACTTATTTATTAAACTTAGCAAGTTTCTTTTATATTAAGAAAGACCATAAGGTCTTTCCCTTATTTTAAAAGAATCTGCAGTTTCCAATAATTGCTTTACCTCATGAGATCAGTTAGGTGAGAGTAAATTTTTAATATTTTCAAAATTAGTGGATAAAATCTACTTCTTTTGACAGAAGATTTACAACTTGAAGAGACCAAATGCAATTTCTACAATAAACATTTTAACAAATATAGTTTCTTACTGCAGAAACTGTTAGTCTAAAAGATGTAATGCAGTTGTTTTTATATGAATTCAGAGGATTTTTTGCTTGTAAAGTTACAAATTTAACTTTGCATAATATAATATACATAAGAATAAATTTAATGTAAATGTTGTGGTAAATGGGTAAAGACAAACTTTATTCTCTACTAATCTAAATCAAAGCTAATGTTTGATGTTGTACTCTGCATTTTCAAAATCATGCATGTCAATCAATACTTAAACTTTTCCAGCAAAATTTTTCTAAGAATTGAGACTTGTGGCCTTTTGTTTAAATTTATTTTTAGTCAAGAGTCAATAAAAAATTAAGGCTTATAATTTATTTTTTTATCCAGAAAATTTAGGGCCAGAACAACATATTACATTTTTAAATTAAAGGAAGATTTAACTTCAGCTAGTATTTATGCTGCAAATTGCCTGAATCTAAGTTTTAAACATAGGAATATAATTGGTGGTTGGACTACTAATACTTTTTGAAGCTATTATGGAACAAACCTTGATAATTGATGTAATTGGAAAGTCAGTGTTATATATATAATGATTTGATAAATATCTTTCAATCTTTTTGAGTCTTCAAAATGCATAAATGATACATATACCATAAACATATGAATGCATATATAATAAACATACAAATATACAGGTTATAAGTAATATAATGTCTTATATAGTTATTGTATTTTATTATATATTCACATTTACCAAAATTGAAAAATATATATCTACATATAGTCCATGTTGATCTTGATAGCCATACTGGTGAAGCTGACACATTATAGTATTATTTTCATATACCTTTTAGAAATTAAGAATATCTTTGAAGTTCACAGGTAACCTGTGGTACACACAAAAACAAAATGAAAGAATTTGATTTCCTCCATAATTTCTGACTTTTCCATGCAGACTGTCATTGTTAACCACACAGTAAATTCATATCCTGTGTTGTTACCTCTCATATCCTATTTATGCATCAATTATTTCTATTTCCACACTGCTTTCAAAGTTGCCTTCTTAAAACATATCTCCTTTAAAGTCTTTGATGCTTCCCTGTTACATGTGGGATGAAACCTAAACTCCCTATTAGGAGTCACCTTCCTCAGAATTGAGCATTAATTTTACTATCCATTTGTACATACTTTATAAGATATCCCTAACTAGTCATAATACCAAAATAGCAATAGTTTTCAGTACATTTTTTAGATTAATATGCTTTTATCAGATTAAAATATGCCTACACTACTAG
Organism: Talpa occidentalis; assembly: GCF_014898055.3. Classification (NCBI taxonomy): domain Eukaryota; kingdom Metazoa; phylum Chordata; class Mammalia; order Eulipotyphla; family Talpidae; genus Talpa; species Talpa occidentalis. The sequence goes on from NW_023604972.1 coordinate 25,640,857, forward strand.
GCTATAATCTCTGACCCATTCATTCTTTAAGTTCTTCATATCCTAGAATATTATTCATTTCCTATTCATGGGTTTCCAAAGTATTTCGACATATTCATGATAGTATATTAGAAACCAGAAGTTATGGGCCTCCCTGGTGGGGCAAGGGGTTAAGATGCAACCTATGAAGCTGTCCACAGCCACTGAAGCATGAGTTTGATCCCTGGCCAGGGAGCTACCCATATGGCACAACAGACCTCTCTTGACTTGCCCGCTGCTCCCCTCAGCAGTGTATTTCAGTTGTTCTGTTCTGTTCCCCACTCTGCCTCTGGTGAATTCTCTCACCCCCCCCCATACCTCTGTCCTGTACCACAGTTCTTGAATGCATAAATAAATAAATCTTTAAAAAAAAAAAAAGAAATCAGAAGTTATAACACTCAGCGAAATATTTGTAGTAAATGGATCAGGATATATGACAAAATGGAAAGGTAGGGAAAAGTTATATCGTATAATGTGGTAATTAATGGCTGCAATAATACTCATAATTCAAGGAAAGGGTAATTTCAGTATTTTCTATTTATAAAATGTGTAATGATTTTTACACATTTTTAATTAAAATTGTAAATTTAAAAAATATAGATACATAAAGACTTATGTTTAAACTCTCTGATAATTACATTAATGATACCTCCTAATTCCCAAATGATAGCCAGTCATATGTTATATGATGTGATTCTTGCTAATAATAGCACAGGACAGAACAGTTTATTAGATAGCAAGTTGTGGGGTGCTTGGGTTAAAAGATGTGAGATAATTAGGAGACTTCAAGGACACAGGACATTATTCTGGTTAAGAGAACAAATAAGGGAATGTCTAACAATAGTAATTAAGGGGTTTTGCCCATCTCATACAGTTTTAGAAAGGATTTGTTGCTGTGGTTTGTAGAAGATCCAAAATAAATAGCTACCAATTACTACAGGGACTTAACTCTTCTGGAAGGTGGCCATCACCAGTGTGTAGGAGATTGCTTTGTGATGAAAAGTTGATGATGTCACTAAGAGAACAAAAGTATGTGCTGGAGTTTCATGGTGATATGGACAGAATAGAATATCTATAGGACAAAGCTTTAGGCAGGTTTTTTGCATTTTTTTTTTAAAGATTTATTCATTTATTTATACAAGATCCAGGGTACAGGCCAGATTTGCAGGAGGGTGAGAGGATTCACTAGAGACAGAGCGGGGAGCAGAACAGGCAGACTGATGAAATACATTGCTGAGGGGAGCAGCGGGCGAGACAGGAGAGGTCTGCCTTGCCATGTGGGACCCTCGCTGGCTGGCTGGCATGGAACTGCTGCTGCAGAGGCTGCAGACAGCTTCACAGCATGGCACTCAACCTGCTGCGCCACCAGGGGAGGCCCTAGGCAGGTTTTAACTAAAGTTGGTTAATGTAGCTGTAGGTGGTGATTGCCACCAGTGAACTCTTAAACAAATCTGGGAACAGTAAGCACAAACGTTAAGAAATATAGCCATATTATCTGTGAATGGTTACTTAGAATGAATAGTTAATTAGACTAATGAATGGTTAATTAACATTTCAAAGGCAACTAAAATGTGCAGGAACCAGATAAGTGCCATATAATTTGATAAAATTAAGAAACTGAGGGGAGAAAAAAAAACTAAGAAAGAAACTTAGAATAAGGGAGACCTTTGGCATCTCATAGATGCCTCATAAAGTTCTAATAATTTGGGGTTATTTCTGTAGTCCAGATGTAATTGTTGCAATTGGAAGCAAACAGATTCTCAAGGACCAACCCTTACTAATTCATTCAATGATCATTTGTTCATTCATTTCTTTAATAATTTCACTGAGTGCTTGCTATGTACAAAGGTTGATCTATATACTAAGGATTAGCAAAGTTCAAAGTAGACAAGAAATCCAGTACTCATGAAAAACACATTCTAATAGGGTAGGTACACAATAAAAAATAAATAATAAAAATATAAAGTATATACAGATATGAGAACTGTGGAGAAACTTAGGATAAATTGACTTGGGAGATAGTGTGTATAGTGTGTATTTTGCTAGGAGGATGTCCAGGTGAATCATCAATGAGTGGGTGTAAATGGTATAAGACTTAAGAGAGTTATCCCTTTAAGACTTCTATATTGATGCACATATGTGTCCATGCTTATGTGTTTCTGTAGTTTCTTAGTTGTTTATGTACTGGTTTTTTTAGGGTATATTTTTATAGCAAGGTATACACTCATTTGCTACATTGGAAATATCCTTTTAAAACTAATAACAAAATTTCTAGGTACTGTATACACTTCAAAAAAATAATGTGCAAAATAGAAAATAAATCCACTTCCTAATTACCCATTCTTCTCTCACCTGGTTCTCTCTTGCTAATGTCATTGCTCCGAAGTTTGGTGTCTATCTTTCTATATTCCTCATCTCTCTGCAGTTAGTCCACCATCAAAAACAAAATCCCACATAACATTTTTTTTTCATTTTCCCAGTTTTACTAATACTTTACTTTTTTTGAGTATAGAAACCATCCCTATGTATTATCCTTATTTATTAAATACTTATATATCCATATTTATATTCATGTGTTAACCCCTTTCCTCTGCCTTTCTCTTTCCCATTATAAATGTGGAAGAAGGAAGAAATAATTCTCAATATGAAAATTTTGTGGTTCTTCAGTAATAATTTTATGAAAATTGATTTTTAACTATGTACAGTTCATGCAGATAAGGTTATTTTAACTAAAATTTCCCTGTCTTGTTTTATGTTTATTATCTGTAATTTGTTAAAATTGACTTTAAAAATTTCTAGTTAATTATAATTAACTTTACATGGACTGTATATAGTTACCAAATTGCTTCAGTAGATTTTAAAATTGCAAATAGCTGTACAATATCAGGAGCTAAATGAAGCTTATGTAGATTGTCAAATAAAGGTCTCAGAAATCTAAGCAATGAGAACTATTTGGCCATGACACAGATGTTCTGATCATTACAGGAATTTTGTCTTTAATTAAATTTGTACTCTAGTGCCAGTTCAAAAACTTTCTTTTCACACAAAAACCCAATTATGTAGCCAAACTCATGCTTCAGTGAGTTGAAAGTCAAGAAGAAAAATGTTGCAATATTAATACAAGCTTTTTATTCAAATACCATTGTTGCCATACTATATTAGAAAGCTTTGTGATATTGCCAATATTGAAATGTACAGATGACCACAATAAATGGAAGAAGTGGCAAGAGATTCTTTATTCTAAAATTAGGTAATTTAAGAGCATATAATAATGTAATTTACTAGATGATAAACATATCTTTAGGGAGCAGAATTTAATCTGGAATAGTTAAATACAGTTCAAATCAGGTGGAAATTAACTCAAAGTTTAAAATGAAGTTTTGATTATATTAATGCTTTTTCCCATTTTTTTATCATTATCTGCTTTGGATAAAAGCATGCTGTATTTTTATGTGCCTCCCTGGTGGCACAGGGGTTAAAGACACAGTGCTATCAAGCTGTTGCCAGCCACTGAAACCTAAGTTCGATCCCTGGCCAGGGAGCTAACTCACATGGTGCAGTAGACCTCTCTTGTGTTGCCCGCTGCTCCCCTCAGTAGTGTATTTCAGTAGATCCATCTGTTCTGCTTCCCATTCTGTCTCTGGTGAACCCTCTTACCCCCACACCTCTGGCCTACACCCCAGTTCTTGTATGCATAAATAAATTAAAAAAAAAACAAAAGACATGCTACTTTAACTTCTTGAATTTGTATTTTAGGTAACAGAAATCTGCTCAGTTGCATTTGAATAATTTACATTTTCAATTCAGATAGCTTAAGGCTTTTAGATAAGATAAAATAAATTGAAAAGCAAGAAACAATTTTATTGCTTTGATCAAGAATTAATGGCATGAAAAGTAGACAGAGAATTATAATATTTATTTAATGTAATATGAACAAAAAGGCTGAAGATATTTTCCATAATATAGTTATCAGTTATGTCCATCAAACTTACATAACATAGTTCTACATAACTGCTACTCTTCAAAAGATGAAGAATAAAAACTTGAAATTTTAAAACCGACTTTAGTGTCCTTTAAATTTTTTGCTGAAATCATTCAGTTATATTAGTAAATAGCTTTGTTATACTTATTCTTTTCCTTATTTGTTGTTTTTTTATTTTAACATTTATCATTTTTTTTACATTTTTTAGACAATATTTGCTTTCCCCCACCCCTCAGATTGAGTCCCCATAGAATTTCCTTCCCCAAGGCACACATGCACCATCACCACAGTCCCCTGTTTGTTCTTTTAAGGATTTTTAAATTGAATGATCTAGATTCAAATTATGTAATGTTTTTGAGCCAGTTTACTAAAATTTCTTTGTGAGTCAATTGTATTATCTATTAATATGTGTTTTCCATTGATATGAACTTGAAGAAGAACTTGCTCATATGTAACATTTTCTAAACGCAACTCAGACAAAAGTCCCATTCTCTAAAACTAGTAGAGTCGACATAGAAATTGAAGTGAGGATAAATCTCAGAAAAATAATCAAGTTGGCGAATCAAACTTAAGTGATTCAAAGAGGATACCTCAAGGTATCCCTATTTTGAGGAAAAAAACATATAATATCTTTATCATTTTCCTCTACCACTCTATTTATCTGCTGTCCTGCAATGGAGGTATTTTATTTTGTTTTTTTTTTAGACTTTAAAATAGAGTCTCTCTCTCTCTCTCTCTCTCTCTCTCTCTCTCTCTATATATATATATATATATATGAATATGGAGTAGGGGGAAATTTAAGGTGAGAACAATTTAGTTCTAATTTTTGAAATGTTGGTGATCATAGTCATAATTCTATTCACACCAAAAGAGGAAATAAGTCTCTGAATAAAGAACTTGGTATTGTTACGGGCTTAATCTCTTCAGTTCTATTTTGTGTGTTGAAAGTGGGATTTCTATATTTGCATTTGGGTTGTTTCCCACTGTATTAGTAGGTCAGTATTCCAGACCAGATAGATGCAGAGTCCAGAGACAGCGATCAAATGATTCCATTTCCTTGGTAAGTGTAAAGGAGACTGACATGCTCAGCTAGCTAATCTCTAATTCTCTACCTTCTGCTTAAACCACACTTATTTTGCCCTTGGATTGTGGAATTTTTTTTTTTGTTGTTGTTGTTGTTATTGGCACTGCTACCTTTCCTAGTATGAAGCCCTTGAAAATTGATCTTGATCAACTGACTTGCGAATTGTAGGGAATATTTTTGATCTTTACCTTACTAATGTTATGGGATGTCATGGTTATGTGGATTGTAAGGCAGTATCTCAAACTTGCTTCGCAGTAGTAATAATAACTTTACATAGATTAAATTCCAGTCGATTTAGGGGGACTACTTCTCATTTTGTTCCTTCCAAATACCATATGAACTGAAGTAGCCATTGAATTTCCACAGAAGTCAAGGGGAACCAAACTGTAAAAGTAACCTTTCCTCTCCACCCCACTACCTAGCCTATCAGTTGGAGATACACACACACCTTTGCTGTGTTTTGTTCAAATCTTTCTTTTTTGGCTTATGAAAAATCATGGCACCAATGTCCGTGTATTAATTCTGGAAAAGGTCAGACATAATTCTAGTTATTTCTTGACAAATATGTCTTCGCCAGTACACAGAATTTTTCTTTATTATTTTTCAAGATTTATTCATTTATGCATACAAGACCTGGGGTACAGGCCAGAGGGGCAGGGGGTGAGAGGATTCACCAGAGACAGAGTGGGGAACAGAACAGGTGAATTGACTTAAATACACTGCTGAGGGGAGCAGCTGGTGAGACAGGAGAGGTCTGCTGTGCCATATGGGCAGCTTCCTGGCCAGCTGGAATCGAACTTGTGCTGCAGAGGCTGCGGATAGCTTCACAGTGCTGTGCTTAACCCCTTGTGCCATGAGGGAGACCCCAGAATTTGTCTTTAAACTCATATCAATTTAAAGAAAGCTGTCACATCTGTGACCCAAAGAAATAGTTTTTCCATCAATAGCTCTATCTGTAGATATTGAAATACAGCAAAATATTTATGTATTAGGATTTAAAAATTTTAGGCAATGACCATCTTTATGTGTTAACAGTCTGATTAGCTCTGTGGAATTGCTTGATACTTAATATATTGAATTTCAGTCCTACTTGGGTATCCCTGGTTTTAAATGTGCCACCATTCCTACAGCTCCCTGACCGTCCATATGTACAATTGGAGAAAGTATTTTGGCAAAACTTCTACATATTCACCAAAATTCATATTCTTCTCTTTAGGAACACAGCTAGATAATATTTCCCAGTCTTTTTTACTATTAGATATGGCCATGGAACTGACTTCTAGCTAAAAAAAGTATGAGCCCAAGAGGTGTGTACATTTGCAAATGAAATCTTTTATGAAACTAATGTACCTTCTCTTCACACTTTGGCCTTTACTTGGCTAAGTGCAAATGATAGGGCCCTAGGGCATGACAGAACCCCTAATGGAAGGAGCCTGGATCCCTGAGCCACCGAGTGAAAAGAACGTAGTGTTGACTAGAACACAAGAACATGTGTATAGATTTTTTAATGTGAGCAACAACTAAACTTCCATAACTACTAAGTTATGTGTTATGTGTTACTGAGTTACTAGATATTTTGAGATCCTTTTGCCAGAACAGTTGACTCTCTAATAGACGTCAACTTGGAAAATTTTATTAAGTGAACATTTTCATTAATACAAAAATAAGAGTAAAACCACTAATATCAATGTAATGAGTACTGTTACAACCACAAAAATAAAAAAAGAAAAGAAAGAAAGAAAAAGAAAAATCACAGGTAGAAGATTTCTAAATCCCTTTAAATGCTAAAGAAACAAATGTAAACTCTCAGGGCCAGTTAAAATTACTAAGCATTTTAATTTGGTAAAAGACTCAGATCTCCCTAGGTCTGAATTTCTAATTTAATCCTGAGTACTGGATTTCAAGACTAAAATCACCCCTGCAGGCCTTTTCTTAAAGAATTGCATCCCTAGTCTTTGCAAGTCTATTTTTGATTTTTGGTCTTTTTTTAGTGAGGAAATCACCTTCCTACTGACGACAGATAACATACAGATTTTGCAGTTTCAGCTCATCATGTATGATGTGGCAGATGCTTCCCTTGCTGCTCTTTAATATTTCTTTGCTTTTGGTTTCACAAATATCCTGGGCACAGCTAGCTGCCCTTTGTCCTGAGTGATTTATCTTTGTTAATTGTATTCAATAACCAATTTCAAAGATGATTTCCATTTTGACTGAGCTAACTAACAATTTTTATTCAGAGCTAGAGCTCTGATTAAATGATCTAGGGTGTAGTTCTCTAGGTATCATGTAGTCTCAGTGAGTGATATTTGTTCACAAACAATTTCTATTACTTTAAAATTAGGATTCCCACTTCTTGAGTGTCACAGCTAACTCTTAGATCATCTGCAAAGTGGACACAGCTTACATACCTGACTTCAGCTGATGACAGATTTTTCAGTTATTTAGCCAATCTACTTCTCCAGTTTCTGTTGAATATTGGGTTGTGTTGCAAGTGTCAGGGAGGTGAGTGTCTGTAATGTAATAAAAGCTGAGACTGGAAGTTTAAGCAACTTGTTTTCAATTCAAGCCTACCAACTAAGTATATTCCCGAGATTTTGTCATTTCAGCTATAAATTAAGAATAAAAATATTATGTGATTGCTGCAAAAAAAAAAAAAACCAAAATTATATACTTAGAAATGCTTAGCACATGTTTTTTGCCAAATCATTATTTTAATTTATACAATAAATGTAATGTTTCTAATGTTCCTCAATGTCATTAAATGTCTGTTTTAAAAACAGCAAGCTATAAGTGGATGTTCATTCTCTCATATTGTATGTTATGTCATCTTTTTCTGCCTTTGCATAATCAAATAACTGCTCCAATTTTCCTTGTTCACATATATCCTACATAAACAGAGATATAAAATATAAGGACCTTGAGTAGATGAGGATTATTGGAATGAGTCCTGGGTCCTCAGTGAATTTCAGCAGTAGTAAAACAATCCCTGAAGTCTGCCAGACTCAGACACTTCTGTCTGCCTATTTTATAGCCTGCTGGTGTCCGGTATATTGTTTTGGAGGGATAACTGCTGTTGATCACTAATGCTTTCTATCTTGGGATGTAAGCTGAGACATTTTAGAGATGACTAGCACAACCGAGGATAGGCAGCTGCTATTAACTCCATCTAGCAGGAGCTGTGAATAATTTACATACCAGGAAACCTTTTTTGTGAACTGATTTTTCCAAAGATCCTTCTTTACTTTATGCTCCATTTCCTTTCTCTTATTTTTTCCCCCGCCTTAGCAATGCTGAAGGGTTTTGCCCATGATGCATTTGATTTAAATGATGTTCTCTAGATGCAAAAATGAGATATTCTATTTCCACAAGAAGTAATTGAATCCTTACACCACTCTGTGTTGTAAGATATTCCACAGGTTGAACACTGTATACCAGCTATCTCACTTGAACCTGTAGCATAGCTCCTCACACATAGAACATAATTAATATGTAATTTTGAGTAAATGAATGATACAGTATTCCTTATTCAGAATTATTCCTTATGTTGTTTTATACATATATCCATAAAGGGTAAAGGAAATTGTCATGTCTTTAAATGTTTCTCCTGATTAAATATTATGCTTTAGATACCTAGGTACTATTATAAAGCTATCCGCTGAAAAAAGATGTCTATTACTTGGTGATAGAATTGATTTTCATAAAGCAGCTTTAGAGTTACTGGGAGTAAAATGCATTTCCAATAAGTAGTTGAAAATTGACCTGCTGATTGAGGCAGGTAAATCTTTTATTAAAATCTTAATTTTAAAACAAAACAGATCCATTGAGAAAATTAAAGGGTAGATAATTTGAACATCTGACAGCCTCCTGTCTGCAGACTAGACTTTTATTTTTTTTCCTCATTGACTTATTATTTTTTAATTTTTTTTATTTTAACATTTATCATTTTTTACATTTTTTAGACAATATTTGCTTTCCCCCACCCCTCAGATTGAGTCCCCATAGAATTTCCTTCCCCAAGGCACCCGTGCACCATCACCACAGTCCCCTGTGCCCCTCCCTCCCTCCCTCTCACCCCCTCCCTCCTCCTCCCCTGCAGGATGTCTCTGGTTTATCATTGTCTGGTTTTGCTTTGTTGTGTTTTGTACTGTTATTATTATTTTTTTTACACTGATGTCTTATTTGGTTCCCCTAGATTCCTGCTATAAGTGAAACCATCCGATATTTTTATTTTTTCTTCTGGCTTATTTCACTGAGCATAATTCCTTCTAGCTCCATCCACGTTGCTGCAATTGGCATGAGTTTATCTTCTTTGATTGATGAATGATATTCCATGGTGTATATGTACCACATCTTCTTGATCCAGTCATCTATTTTTGGGCATTTGGGTTGTTTCCAGATTTTACCTATTGTAAATAGTGCTGCAATAAACATAGGTGTACAGGTGCTCTTTTGAGTTACTGTTTTTGTGTCCTTTGGGTAGATCCCCAGTAGTGGAATTGCCAGATCTTATGGTAGCTCCAATTTTAGTAGACTGTGGAACCTCCAAATAGCTTTCCACAGTGATTGGACCAGTTTGCACTCCCACTAGCAATGTCAGAGAGTTCCTTTTTCACCACATCCTCGCCAACATTTGTTGCTGCTTGCTTTTTTGGATATGTGCCATTCTTACTGGTGTAAGGTGGTATCTCAGTGTGGTTTTGATTTGCATTTCCCTGATGATAAGGGATGTTGAACAGTTTTTCATATGCCTGTTGGCCATTTGCATTTCCTCTTTGGAGAAGTGTCTTTTGAGTTCTTCTGCCCATTTCTTGACTGGATTGCTTATTTTGTTTTTGTTGAGCTGTGTGAGTTCTTTGTATATCATTGTGATCAGTCCCTTATCAGTTGTATGGAGTGCAAAGATTTTTTCCCAATCAGTGGGGTGTCTCTCTGTTTTGGTTAATGTCTCTTTTGCTGTGCAGAAACTTTTCAAAAAAGATTAGTTGTTCATATAAGTGTGGCTTTATTTCTGAGTTCTCTTTTCGGTTCCATTGGTCTGTGTGTGCAGACTTGACTTTTAAAATAAGTATTTGTCATTAGAAGATAGTTCTTTATGATTTTTTTTTTGGAGATGATTCTTGAGTGGTTCACTTTCTAAATTTTAAGCAGAATTAAAATGTTTCTTTAAGTTGAAAGGAAAAAAGACAAAGACCATATGACTTCATTAATTTGTGGAATATAGATAAACAAAGCAAATCAACAATGAACATACCAAAAAAAGCCTTGGACTCTGCCAACATAATAGTGGTTGAGGGAGAGGGCCTAAGGGTGATTGACTCAAGGGGGTATATTCATCTTTAAGGAACAGAAAATACCTCACCATATCAAATATATAATAGGTTTCAATATACAAGAGGTTGGTAGTCAAAGGTTTTTGACATTGTATAGTATGAGGAAATAATCTTTAGCTTTATATTGCCTCAGAGATACACTTTGCTTCTATTAGATATCAGTTCTTGATTATACTCTACTGACTTAAAAAAAAAAAAGGATTTTATACCATGGGATAAGTTGCTGGTTTTTTTTTTTTTTTTTCTTATGACTCATTTCAAAAGCTTTATTTTAAAAATGGGTGCTAAGAAGAATTCCTTAGACTCATAATCCAATCCACTGCTGTGTAATGACCACCTAACAATGTCATAAAGAATACTTCTACATTAGTGTGAGGTACTTGGTACAACCTTTACTTGGTACAAATAGAGGTCAGAACCCAAAGAAAACTGTCATCTTCCTATTAAAAAGGAGTGCCTTTGAAAATATCATTAAGTGAATGGGTTATGATTGCCCTAGGAATATGAACACACATATACATCACTTAGTCTGTAACTTTTCCAAGAAGCAATTGAAATGAAAAGACTAGTCAAATGCAAAGAGAGGGAGAGAGAGGGAGAGAGAGAGAGAGAGAGAGAGAGAGAACTCATCCTTGTCACTTGCTCCCCATCGCAGACACATGCTCTTTATTGATGGCTTCTGTTATTACTGTGATATTTTGTGTGGATGCACAAAAATATGGACGTTCCATCCTGATCTTGGGAGCATCCTGCTTATGGCAGTTCCCTGGAGAGTTTCTCAAAGACAGGATAGATGATTAATCTGACTTTGCTTCCCTTGGTACACATTTGCAGAATAGGAACAGTGCACTTTTATTTTATTGCCTTGGTGTATTTGTTTTCTTACCAGAGGTGATCTGAATAGTTTTCTTCTAAGAGAGTCTGCAGAGCAGTCTCAGAAATACATCCCTTTAAGAGAGACAAGTAGCTTCACTTTTAATTTTCTTTATTTTTTTTAAAGATTTATTTATTTACACAAGAACCTTGGTACATGCCAGAGACACGGGAGGGTGAGAGGATTCACTAGAGACAGAGCGGGGAGCAGAACAGGCAGACTGATGAAATATACCGCTGAGGGGAGCAGCGGGCAAGACAAGAGAGGTCTGCCGCGCCATGTGGGACCCTCGCTGGCCTGCTGGGATCCAACTGGCGCTGCAGAGGCTGCAGACAGCTTCACAGAGTGGCACTCAACCACCTGCGCCACCAGAGGAGGCCCTTAGTTTTCTTTATTGAACAAGAATATTTTTTACTGTGTTGTACAATTTTTCAGGTGACTAAAAGCAATACAGATGAAATCAGTATAGTCTTCGGAATAGTGCTATGTATATAATCACATGGTATCTATACTAACAATTATGAAGTTTTAGCGTCTTTTGAAGTCCACACATTGCTAAAGATATTTTTTACATTGACCAACATATGTTTGGTCAGTGTTTATGATGAATCTTGATCACTAGACATATAATACTAATCTCTATATTTTCATCCCATATGGTACAGACACATACAAAATTAATAGATGTGCATGTAAACACTCACAGGAGACAGGACATGCATCCCCTGACATAATCAAAGGCCACCTTTATGACTACAAAGATGTAACTCATACAGATAATTTTTTCCTGAATAGAGCCTTGTCACTTTCTTCTTCTCCTTCCTAAGCCTTAGCTGTCCATTGGCTGTGTCCATTTCCTCTCCCACTTATACCACTGAGAAAATTAAATTCGGCTCAGACCATTGCATCATGTCTTTCCTAGAATCCTGAGTTCACATTCCAATTTCTGTTTTAATATTTTTGTGGTATCCCAGCTCGTTATTTGATAGCTTTGATTTGTAGAGGAGGGTTTTTCTCCAATCTTGCTTCACAACCAGATACCCCTCTGATTGAACATATTGTGTAATTTTATTCAAAGGAGAAGGACGTGTCGTTTGGTTAGCCTAATTGAGAATAATTGATTAGCTTTGGATACTTTACCTAAGTGGGGAATCCCATTGCCTGATTGTTTGCTTCTACTTGACATGACTCTGTGGATCAAAGAACTGAGAGTAGGCCTCTCTTTTGTCCTTCCTTCATCCTATGCATGGATTAGTGATTAGGTTGGGCCAGGGTCTGAATGTAATAGTGAAGGGGTCCCAATAGTGATGGTGCTGATAATCATCATTTTAATAAGTGATATTTATTGGGCACTTGCTATTATCATCCGTTGTTGGAAGCATTTTGTCAATTAACAATTCATTACAACTCTAATATGCAGCGGATAATTATTCTTGTTTTACAAAAGGAAAAAAATGAGATAAGGAGAAATTAAGTGACTTGTTCAAGAAGTTGAAGTTTTTGAGATTGAAACTAGCCATCTCACTCCATCTTTACTTCTTCTACTCCATGCAACTATAAGAAAACTCTCAAGGTTTGGATTTGGGGGATGAGAGAGTATGAATAGTGATGGAGAGAATAGAGATCTCTGTTAAGATTCCAAGACTAGAATACATGGTTAGATTCAGCTTTCAGTAGAGAGCTACATTAAGAATATTGGGTAGTTTTAGATTATCATTTTGCTGCTATTCCTTAAAGACAACACTTTCAGGAAGTTTATGAGTAGTATTTGCAGTGGTATAGTAGATAAGAACAGTGATTGAGCATTTTTTCCTTGAATGTCAACCTACCGTTATTCATAATTTATATTATATTAATTATAACTTTAAAGTATGCAGCTACTTTAAAATGACCTTTTTGTGGTTTTCATTTATTAAAAACAACACAAAATGTCCCTATTTTTCCATAACTTTCAAAGATTTGAAAAATGAGCATGCTGGAGTGAAAGCAGAGAGATGCTTGTCATGTACTTTCCTGGACTGTTGACCCTATAAAATAGTACAAAGAACAGAAAAGTCATTGTATTAAGTACTGTTCCCCACCAGGACATGCTTACTTCAGCACTTAGTAACAGCCAATGAGAATGACACAAGAAAAAAAAAATTTGCATCAAAACTTTTTTTTTTTAAGATTTATTTATTTTTGTACAAGAGCTGGGGTATAGGCTAGAGGCGCAGGAGGGTGAGAGGATTCACCAGAGACAGAGCAGGGAGCAGAAGAGGCAGAAGGACTGAAGACACTTCTGAGGGGTGCAGTGGATGAGGCAGGAGAGATCTGCCCTGCCATGTGGGCATCTCCCTGGGGAGAAGGGCCACTAGGGAGGCCCTGCATCAAAACTTTTGAGAAGACAGTTCTACTTTAAAAGAATTACTAAGTTTGGACTTATAAAACATTTTTATAGGTTAGAATTGAGTCTATTCACATTATAGTGTTTATCATTTGTTCCTTGTCAAGCCACTAGAGTCTCATTTATATAACCTGGGAAGCAGGTTAAGGAGTTGGGACGGTAAGTGAGAAAATGGTGAAATTAACCAAGAGATGGAGAAATTGATGGAGATGTTTTGCCTAAAGAGTCTTTAAGATTTAGGAGCTCAAATCATTATTTCATTGTTTTTTCTTTTCTTTTTTTTTTAAAGATTCATTTATTTATTTATACAAGCACTGGGACAGTCAGAAGCACAGGAGGATGAGAGAATTCACCAGAGACAGAGCAGAGAGCCTAACAGGCAGACTGATGAAGTACACTGCTGAGGGGAGCAGCGGGAGGCAGGAGAGGTCTGCATGCCATGTGGGATTCTCGCCCGGAGGTTGAGGATCAAACTGGCGCTGCAGAGGCTGCGGGCAGCTTTGCAACCCAGCACTCAGCTGCTGTGCCACCAGGGGAGGCCCTCATTGGTGTTCTTAAAGGAAATGTGAATTCTGCCTTGTTCTATTGAAATTAGAACCTGGGCTTGAATCTTGTTTCTTATTGCCAGTGCTTGAAAGAATTGTAGTTGCATTGCTGCCCAGCAGAAGTAGCATTAAGATTGCTTCAAAAAAGAAAGCAGTGACAAAAAAGATGAGATGAAATCTCTTCATGTAGCTTTGGAGACAGCTGGAGCCTCAGAAACTGACGGTATTTGAAAAGGGCTAGTAGAAGAAATAGTTCTTGGATTTCCCTGAATTAGCCCTGTGGTTGCTAAGTGATGTGGTGTTGAAATCCAGGAAATATACTGCAGGATGACTGGAATGAATTTGGTAGGGGATATTGTGAATAAAACTGGAAATCCTGCAATAGGACCTTCTCAGATCTAGAAAATGAAATATTCATTTCTAAATTTGACACTTTTGAATCCTGGTCTTGCTAGGCCACATAAAGTTGTATTTCATATATTTGGAAATAATTTCTAAACTTGTGTTACATGAACCTGTAGTTGCTAGTTTCTAAATGAGAGAAAAATAATAACAGGTAATGCATGTTTAATTAGTAAACCATTTATGAATAGCCTGTGTATATATTATCATGCACAGTGCCTTAGACTATTGGAATGATTCAATTTTAGGAACAAATGATGTGTAAACATTAATGTTTTACACAATGGACAACAGAAATTCATAGTTCAAAGAATATTTAAGATATTTTCCCAGAAAAGAAAAAAAAATGTGATTTAGGATGTGTTATAAAAGTTGGCATTAGAAATAGAGGATTTAATAAAAAACTCAAAAGATAATTTGGATCAGAAGAGAAAAAAACAATAGCTTAGGTACAAATTTTAAGCCCTAGAATGTAAGGTTGCATGAAAGATTTTTTTTTTTTTCTTTAACAATTTATGCTAACCCAGAACAGTCTACAGCACATAATACATATTTACTACATATTTGTTAAATGAATACATTCTGAATTGCTAAAACACATAAAAACAATTGTATTCATTTATATGGTGGCATTTGAGATAATCTAATTAGAAGTTTTCTCTTTGGACTTAAACTTGGCAGTAAATATGGCTAAGGTTGACCAATTTCTGTCTCATATCAATTAAACCTTTCATGGGTTTTTACTCAAATGCAGTCATTAGTGAGCAGCTGCCCAGGGCAATGATAATGACGATAATAATACATTGCCCTTACACCATCTCCCTTATCCATGGAAACTTAAGAGATTTACCAACAGTAATTATCGTGGCTCTTTTGGGAGGTAGGAAAATATAATTAACATCATTTACTGATGAAAATGGAAATAGAGAAATATTAAGCAACCAGCCCAGAGACATATATAATATATATAGATACACACATATATAATTATATATATAATATACAGTTATATATAATTATCTCATATATATAGATAGCTGAATTGTATGTATGTATATATAGAGAGAGAGTGAGCGAGAGGCAGTTATTTATTATTTTTAAAGTGTTGGTCTTCAAATCTTACATTAATGTTTTTATTTCAATGAAATAATTATTATAAAAGTAAATTCTGAGTGATACTTTTCAGTGTAAAATTACTTGTTCATGAGATCAAGTGCCTGTATTGCTTATTTTTCAGGCATAGTACTAATTATACAGCATGTAATCATAAACATGTAGTCACTCATTAAAAGGCTGACTGCAGATTGTGGCACTTTGTCTTTTTATTCCTCTGTCCAGTAAAGAGCTCAATGAATCATATATAACTTTGCCAAAAGACATGCAAGAGCTTAGAGAAACTTAAAATATTCTTTGTTAGAAATTGCTGAAAGAATAGGTTTAGTCCAAAATTCTAAACCTAGTCAAGTCTAATCACTTTATTCTAAACTAGGGAATCTAGCTACATATTGAACAAATGATCAGGGGAGCTGAATTGTATTAGAGTGGGTTATAAACTAGCAGAATCTGGAGGCCACTTCTTGTCTTATCCCAATGTTCTCTTTCTACAAGGGCATGGAGGAAAAACATGTCAAACATCAGACCAAAGGAATGATAGTCATTTATTCCTTTTCCTATTAAGTTTCCCAAACTTAATAGAGCACAATCTCATCCAGATTTATACTTTTAATTAAATGCAAATTCCAGTCTTAACTGTTATGAAAGTTCCATATTATCAATATTAATAACACATAGCCTGGAGAAAAATGTTCAGGGTCTTCATGACTAACTCTTCCTTGGCTGATTCGGGTTCAGAGATAAGACCCAAAGGGTTACAGTAGTTCTCTCTATACTCACCTTCATGTTATGCTCTTAGTGCCCCCACTGGGTGACCATAATCATAGCTTTGTAAACCTATTGTTGCATTTTTATCCTTTTTTCAATTTCTAATTAAGTTATGGTTTAATGCAAAGTAATTATGTTTACTGACAGACCTACAATTAATGCTAGCCACAAAGCAATTATCTAGAGAGACAAAAATATGGTTAATATCTTGAGGTACTGGTTTTAAGCAGAATTAATATTATCTTTGAAATGTAGACCCTTCTGCACAGATCATTGACATGGTTGTCATAGAAACTGCCTGTCTCGTCATTACTGCAGTCTCCAGACATCTGCTCCAGGTTCTAACACTCATTGACATGTGCATTCATTTGGTTAGATACGATGTCTTATCTTTATCATCCAAAGGGTATGTTGACTTCCTTTAAATAATGAAACACCAATTAAAAATTAGTAACTGCAGATGTGTCAGCATTTAGAATTTTGGTTGATAACTACAGATAGCATCACTGAGACATAATTTTAGTTGAATTTGATAGTCAACTATAAATTACTTGCAGTATGGGTATAAAGCCCTGGGATTTAAGAAGTATTAGCAATTTGTGGAAAATTCTTGGAATTCTTTCTAATTTTTACAGATATGCTTGAATATTGCTCCCACAGAATTTGATGTTGGGAAAATCCATCATACTTCAAATAAATAATGCAGTTATATTAGGAAGATCTACTCACAGAGAAACTAGTAAATATCCCTAGTTTCTCCATTATTCATCTGCTTCAATTTTCCAACTGTTTTAGGAATAGATGGCATTATATTTCACAGTAACATTTTTGGTAAAATAATACTGAATTTTGTGGAACTGTATTTAGCACTTTAGGAAGTTTAGCATTCCTTTTCTCCTAACACTATATGCTAGTAATAATTCCATGCCCAGTCAATGTAGCAACCAGAAAGAATCCACAATTTCCAAATGTCCCCTATGCATGGGGCAGTAGTATTGAGGAGAGAATTACTCTTTGTTGTGAACCATCGTGAAGATATTATGAAAGATGTCTTTTCTAGTTCTGTCATTTATTTCTTTCATTTTTTTAATCAAGGTAATGTTGATTTACAATATGGTGTATGATTTAGAGGCATAGGGTCACACCTTTTCAGATGTATATTTAGTACTATAGCACACCCATCATCAAAACACCCATAATCCTCCACCATAGCTCATTGAACCTATAGCCCCTTCCCCTCCCCTTTTCTATATGTTAGCATCAGTTCCACTATCAGATTTCTAGCGTTTTTTTTCTAGCTCTATAAATTCTTAGTATACGATCCTTGTTACATTTAAATTTATCAGGTATACGTTTCATATTGAAGATTGTAAAAATCATTTGAAGCTGTTAAGAATACTCTAAGATCATCAGGAAAACAACAAAAAGCAAAATGAAGAAATGGTCCCTTCTTGTACCCTTAAAAGGTATTGATAATCGGGAAAAATTACTAGAATATTAAATTGAATGCTATAGTAAATGTAAGGATTTGCATTTCTCTCTATGATAAAGTTACAAGTAACATATGAATTGATTACTTATTAGAAAGAAATATAAGATACATAAGTGGCAGGACTGAATCTGTTATATCAAAGATATTCGCAGCCATTGTAGAAGGGTCAAGAGGAAATAGCTTGTGATTTTTTTTTTTTACTGAATAAACTTGACCTAGTAGAGTTTTTAGAGAAAATGTCTAGTGGAGGAATAAATACCACATATTTTTCTTCTAACTTGCACATTTATACAATGAAAAAAACTCCACTTTTCCTGTCTAGTGAATAGCTGAAAATTATTTTTCTTTTATCTACAAAAACACTGGCATAGTTCATTGATTCACATTTTTCTGCTGTTGACTGTACAATAAAGATTGTCACTAATTTAAAATAATTACTATAAAATGTTTGTTATCACAATCATTATCTTGGTACATAATAAATAATAATTGATTGAGGTAAACTCATAGGACACTAGAAATATAAAAGACTTAGACACAATTTAACATCACTTTCACCATCCAAGAGAGGAAATTAATGTAGAAAGATATTTAAAACAGTTTCTTAAAAAAAAAACAACAGTTTCTTAGCTCCTTATTTATAGAAACTGGCTGAATGATTTTAGGAACTGTTTTTTGATTGGAAATATAGACTTGAGAGTTATCAGATTTCTGTGTAATTTAGATGCCAGAATTGATAAATACCAGTTTAGCTAAGAACTTTTCCTTAGCCATTGAACATCAGTTAACCATGGCAGGATTGAAGACAGGGAAGAAAGCTGACTAGTGTAGGAAAAAGGACTATCCTGTGTTAATGTTGACTAATATAACATTCCAGTCTGGATGACTATGGTTTTTCATTACTGTGTTCAGTACTTGGGATTAACCATAGAATGGTTAGATTAGAGGCAAATTTGGATGAGAGTAAGTTATTACTACAAGCACAAGCCAGAAGAAAACTGTTAGTAGCAATACAAGCTAAAAGATTAGGATGTTTTGTTGATCAAAATGATCTTTAAATTTGAGATTTCAGAAGCAGAATAGTTAGGTGAGAACGTAGTCCAGCTTGTGGATATCAGGTGAGCAGATGGAATGGAACAGGCATGAAATAATTGGAATTCTGGAAAACCAGAAAGTAAAAAGCTCAAAATTCAAAAGACTTTGCCACTTGGTCATTAAGTTTACAGGGGCTGATGGTAGATGTTAGAGTGTAAAGGAAGATATAAGGCAAGAGGGGCATCCCCAGTGGCGCAGTTGTTGAGCGCTGGGCTGTGAAGCTGCCCGCAGCCTCTGCAGCGCCGGTTCGATCCCCGACCACCAGGCGAGGGTCCTACATGGCGCGCAGACCTCTCCTGCCGCCTGCTGCTCCCCTCAGCAGTATACTTCTCAGTCTGCCTGTTGTGCTCTCCGCTCTGGCTCTGGTGAATTCTTTCACCCTCCCGTGCTTCTGGCTGTACCCAGTGCTTGTATTAATAAATAAACAAATCTTTAAAAAAAAAAAAAAGATATAAGGCAAGAGCCAAGTTCGACTGGTATCCCTACACAGCTCATGAGTAACCCAAGCTTTCTGAGGTCTGGATTTCAGTGTGTTTTTATTGAGCTGCTATTTGTGGAGGAAGCACTGGAAACCCATAAGTGGTGAATGTTACAACATCTCATTCTTTTATATAGCACTTTCGCCAAATCAAAATTAGGAAGTTTCTCCTTTATACTATTTACATTTGGCTTGGCGTCCAGGGTCCTGAGTGAACCACAGCCCAGTTTTTTAGAAACCCTGCATTGCTTATTTTTGACAGCTTTTCATCTTTGAAGCTGAATTCTATTCTTTCTACCTTGATTTGCTTATCATCTCTCTGTAAATATAGCAGCTACTCAAGATAATGAAGAGTCTTACCCTGTCTCCTTAGCCTCATTCTATTCTAACACACTCTCTCTCTCAGCTGAATTTTACTTTTTTAGTAAGTGACAGCTGTCTAGATCAACTTACATTTGCACATTTAGTCAACCTTCCCAATTAGCCTATCATAATGATACTATGACTTTTTTTCCTAGTATTTTCAGTGACTGAGTTTGGAATGTCCTTCACCTCAAGCTCTCAAGTTATAACAATTGTGAGTAAATGTAATACAGATGCTTTAGACAGTTTTATTAATGTTTTTCTTAATGTTTCCAAAAGACCTAAGGCAATTAATATCTCACATTTATCAAGTTTTTATGTAGCTGAATTTTTTAGATAGTGTCATAATGAGATAATACAGGTTGAAAGGTATTTTATATAAATTCTTGATTGGCAAATGGTAAGAAAGAAAAAATGATACCCACAATATTAAGTATACATAAACTTGATACAATTATATATGTAGATCATCTGATAAGTTCTTTTAAGATAAGGAAATGTATTATTTTTAGGTCTTGTACAGTTGATATTAAAACATTTCTTCATTGTAATAAAATAGGAAGGAAGGGACATACTTGAAACCGTACCTTTTAAACCAAAACAAATCTTAAGAATTCAGAGTAGTAATGTATTATACAGTGATAATTTCAGAAGAGGTAAGTAGAATAGTGTTACTAAAAACTTGCAGCATCTGTAACACCACGAGAGTGTAACTTGAGTAATGAAAATGGAAAATGTGTTATTTGAACAGATGTTGTACTCCATGTGGAGAGATGCACCTAGGAACCTATGTATATTTTTATCTTTAAGTGGACACACTATCCCTGCTTGAACATGGAGGAAATTCTTTTTGAAACTGTATCCTGGTTTGTGCTAGCATTGAACTGGAGTGGACCTGTTGGAACAAACCAATCTCCAAATCCATGATTCATAAAGTTCTTGAAAGATTTTGGAATTTCCTTTGATTAGTATATGATATAGAATCAAAACACAATGAAAAGTAACAACTATTAGTCTTTTTTTTAAGATTTATTTGTTTATTTATACAAGCACTGGGTACAGTCAGAAGCGCGGGAGGGTGAGCGAATTCACCAGAGCCAGAGCAGGGAGCAGAGCAGGCAGAAGGACCGAAGTACACTGCTGAGGGGAGCAGCGGGCGGCAGGAGAGGTCTGCGCGCCATGCGGGACCCTCCTCCGGTGGCCGGGGAGCAGCCGGGGATCTAACCAGTGCTGCAGAGGCCGCGGGCAGCTTCGCAACCCAGCGCTCAACCGCTGTGCCACCGGGGAGGCCCTTATACATCACTCTTGCCATCTGCTACTAAATTTAACCATCACTTTTGCCTCATCACGTTCACCCTGCCACAGAGTACTTCCCTCTGCAATATATATCTTACATATCTTACAATATATGTATGCATGTAATATATGAGCTATTTTCTCATTAGCTTACTTCTTTCTGGGTTTTAATAAAAAGAAAGTAATCTTATATAAAGTGAGGAACACATTAAGCTTGGGGAAAGGTATTTGCTAAAATTGAAACACAACAAAACAAACAGGAGTAAGAAGCAAGGAGAATGTTATTTCCAGTGTTGTTATTCTTCCTGTGAATGATAAACACAACACTTTCTAGCATTTGAGAGCTATTTTCTCACTTGAGATGTATAAATATGTGTAAAAGGGAAGACATAAAGAAATGTGGAAGCCAAAAATCAGCATCTGCAAAGTCTTTCCCCCCAAAAGGAACCAAATGGGGGGACATCTTTTGATGTCTTTTTGGTAAGAGTTTTGGGAGAAAAGAAAATTAAATTGCTAGAGTTTCATATCATTCTTGTAAAACCACCAAATTTTTCATTTTAAAGATTTCTTTGATAATTGATAAAGGATAATTGATATAGAAAGAGAAGAATGAAGACTGAAAGAGTAATCTGAAGCCTTTAGTGAGGGAGGTCTGGACTAATATTAACATTGATAATAAAGAGAATAAAAATAATTAGAGATCTGTTGAGAGTAGAACTGGAAGAATCTCATTATTGTTTCCGTGTAGAGATTTAGGGGAGACAATAGAATCAAGCCATACAAATCAGTTTGATGTTGAAACACTAGGTTAATACTTTGTTATTCTCTGGATGAAGAAAATCAGATGGAAAAGTGAGTTTGTTTTACTATGGCAACAAAGAGATACATATCCTGAAAGGAGTCATTGTCATGCAGAAGAAAAGCAAAGTTTTTGGTTAACCAGATTGGGCTCCATATAGTTACACTCAAGCTAAACCCTAAACCAGGTCCACTAATATCCTTTGTTCCCTATAAGGAAAATAACCCTGCTTTAACCAGTCAGCAAATGTCCAGTGTAACTTCTATTCCCTGCTTACTATAGTCTATTAAAATTACTTCCTCTGTATAATTTTTGAAGTACCTTTCTTTATGCTAGAATGGACACTACTTGATTCATGAATTACTGGTAGCCTGCTCGATTGCTAAATTGTCTGTGGAAAATTTTCCTTTAACCTGCAGTTCCATGTGCCTGGAGTCCTATGGTCTGACTGTCAGGAAACTTCAGAGTTGGATCTAAATGGAAGGATAGAAACTAGGGATGGAGCACAAGTCAAGTCTACTTTGCCTAAATGACAGGTACTTGACGTCAAGAAACTTGAGTCCCAGAGAGCAAGAAACAAGAAAGACTAGAAGGTAGAAGTGCATCATACTTAAAGATGGGCTTCAGTTTCTTATAGATACTGGTTTGAATCTCTTTTTCACAGGTAAGTGAGACTTTGAGCAAGTTATTTTACATAGTTTCTTTACCTCTAAAATTAGTATATTAAAATATACTTCATAAAACCGTTTTAAGACATAAACTACTCTTTGCATGTAAAATACGTAGTAGAGTGTATTTATAGAGGAACACATGATACATATTTGATGAAGTGTTTAATAAATTATTTGAGTGTAGTCGTTGAAGAAGAAAATTGAATATTATAGATTTCTCTAGATTCTTTTGTAGTCCCTGTTTGCACTAATAAATTATGTTGGGTAGTACAAAATACATTCTTATACTTTTATTTTTAGCATGGAAGAAAAAAATACAATCTAAATTTTGATGAATTAAATTTTTGGAATTGTAATTACGATGTTTTTCACATAGTCAAGATAAGTAAAGTTGATTTTTCAAGTCCAAATGTGAACAGCATAATAGGAAATCGTTACTAATATATGGAGCTCATAAATAATTTCACATAAATAATCTTATTAAATTTTTATCACTACTCTTTTGACAGGCATGGTTTCATGAAGAAATAGTAATTTAGGATTGTTAAAGATTACAGTTACTGGCAAAACAAGGACCTCTGACTATGTAAAAAATAAATACATAGTATTTTCTCTGCAAGGTTATTGTACACATTAAAACAGAGAAGAATAAACCTACAGAATAGGTAAACACCAAGCAGAGTGCCTATCACATACTTATTAGTGACATGAACACCACCACATAGTAGTAAAATGACCAACTGCCTTTAGTCCCCATATGTCAAGTCCTATGATTCTTAAGCTGTGTCCATAACCTGCATTATAGAAGAAGTTAATGAAAACCTGAATTGAGTCTGTTTGAACAGAAGAGTTTCTAACTTTTAGATATCAAATAACCTGTCAAGATCAAACTAGATATTTCACGATTGATACCCATTCCTGTTTTGCAAAATAAGTTTTATTACTGACCTAGACAGAGATTAAAAGTGGAACTGACAGATATTAAAAGTACAGGCTAAAGGGAAAGTGTGTATAAAAGAGATATTTAAACTTCAAAATAACATGAATTATTTGGAGAAGAGATCAGGGAAGGATGAATTATTCACTTTAATATTCATAAAGCAAATATTTATTGTTTACTATGGGCACCGGAATTTCAACAATGAAATGTTGATAGTCTTTCTCTTGCTTCTAGTATATAAGCTCCTTGGAGCACAATTTTTTGGTGTTTTGTATTGTTTTTACTCTGCTGAAATTATCTATCAGAGGAGAATGCATGCTATGGGGAAAAGTGACAGGAGAATAAGGAGGATATGGGAATCTAGGAATTTATTTTTGTAAGATGGTCAAGGGACGCCTCATTGTGAGGTAATATTATTTAGGCACTTATTAAACTTATTAAATAATTCCATAGTATTTCTTCAGTGTGTACTCTGAATGGCATTGGGCAATCTCTGATAGTTCAGTAAATAACTGATCATATTTGCAAGAGATAATTCAGCTTGTCAATATTCTTCAAATTTTTTTGCAACAGTTACCTTTGAGAAACTTATGAATGCTGTGAATCTTCTCCCAAGAAAATGCCTATATATACAAAAATTATCTGTTTTAGGGAGCCCTTAGAATTAAAACTCAAGATTAACAAGCCTTTGGGCTGAAATTATATTCTGACTGAAAGTCAGCAACACAACTATTTCTCAATTTCTACTGAATCATAAGTTGTCTTCTATTTAGGACAAATAAACCATGAATATAGCTAAATGTTTGAAAATGGTGAACATCATTGATGACTTTTTTGTATAGGAAGAGGAAAAGTTGAGAAAAATCCCCAAGGATTCTTGAAATTAGCAAAGTATTTTGTAGCAACTCTTTTTATGCAATGTGTCATAATTTTATGTAATTATAATATGACATGCAAATGTAGATATTGAAGAACTATATAACTTTTTTCTTATTTTTCCTTTTTTCTCCCTTAACTTTTCATCAGTTCTTCATTTATATTCATGCTGGATTTAAACCATTCTCAGTGTTTGTTCCTATGGTTATTCTCATTGAGCCATAGGCCCTGAAAATCTAAATGTGACATCACATTAAACAAAAGGTGACATCATATGATTACATTGTCTAATTTATAGTTGAAGAAATTGAGACAAAAGGTGTAAAGTGATTTCTCTGCCCCATCCCTGCCCTGGCCTTGACCTTACACATATATCTAATCATGTAATAAAATAATGGCTGATATTTAATTAGTAGGTAATATGAGCCAGGCTGAGAAAGCAAGGTACTATTGATATATTCATTTAGAAATATGGAAACTGAGCCAGAGAGAGGACACATCATTTCCTCAGGATCCCCGGATTAGTATTTGAGTTGGGATTTAAAACCAGGCTTCCCTGCCTTCATAGTCCATCACAATTGCCTGTCATTCAAATCTCTTGACTCTAAGCCCTCTGCAATTTATACAGCCCTACTCTACCTCCATTTTAAGCTCCTCAACCTCTATTCTTTTTTTGATCTAAACCTTAGTTCCCTAAGTACTGCAGTCAGGAACAGGTGGAAAATTGTTGTGAAAAGAACAGGCAGTAATATTCTTGTTTAGCCTCTTTTATATCTATTTTTTTCTACAGATAGGGATGTTTTTCTCAATTATGCATGCTTATTCATTCTGCCAAAAAAATTCTTTTAAGGCAGTTAAAGCTGTAGTCAATTTTCTCAGTTTGATGTTCCCAGGGAACCTGCTGTGTCTTTTTTATTCTGTGCAAAAATAGGCATAGTAGGATCCACCAGCTGCTAAAGTCGTTGTGTAGCTTAAAACTTTCTATTTGTTTTCTCTATTGTTATATTTTTACAGTTTCAGACTTTGAACAGTATTTAATTTCTCCATGCTTTATATTTTTCCTTTGGAGAAAGAACACACTGGCATTTGTTTGTAGATGTTGGAAGATTGCTCTCAAAGAGAGAAATTGTTCTTCGAATACCCATGACCACTGAATTCTAAATAATACTGCACCCTACTTAACAGGAGAGTCCTACAAATCAAGTACACATAAGGTCTGAGAAGTATATGACAGTTGCTTTTGTTTCCTTAAATGTAAATATGCTTCTTTATACTTTCTTTGGAGAGAATTCTGACAGTATTTACTCAAGTCCCTAAATTTATCACATTTTGACGCAGCAAATTCATGTCTCAAAAATCCCTGAAAATTTTATAACGTAGCATTTTTTTAAAGTTTATTTATTTATAAATACAAGAACCGGGGTACAGGCCAGAGTTATGGGGGTTGAGAGTATTCACCAGAGACAGAGTGGGGAACAGAACAAGCAGACTGACAGAAATACACTGCTGAGGGGAACAGCGGGCAAGACAGGAGAGGTCTGCACCATGGGGGTTGCTCCCTGGCCTGCTGGGGATCCAGCTCATGCTGCAAAGGTTGTGGACAGCTTCACAGCACTGCACTCAACCCCCACACTACCAGCAAGGCCCTATAATATAGGAATTTTTGTAAAAGGAAACAATGAGCCCAAATGTTCAACAATAGGGCATGTTTTGAATGAATTATGATGTAGTCACAGGATAAAATATTATAGTCATAAAGATACTATTGATATTTGTTAGTCTGGAGTTATTCATAATCTCTAGTTGAGCCATAAAAAAGCAAACATTTTATGAAATAATATTTACAGAAACATCTAAATATTTGTAAGGACTATGACGAATAAAATTTCTCCTATGTTTCATTTTGCACAAATGTCTTATCTATTCCCTCCTCTTGCTACTATTTGTATCTTTGCACCTAATCAGTTGACTTCTTGTCCACATATTGTCTCTGTGCTGGGGAGTAAAGAAAAGGAATTAGAACAGATATGAACCATTCATTGGTTTTATGATACTTGCCAATTACCAACAGATACAGGTGTTCAACAAAAAAATGGCAATATGAGGATTGCTAGGAAGGAAAACAGAGGATGTCCTGTGAGAATATGTATCAATCCTTGGGAGTGTAAACTCTATGGCTAATTTTCAAATAAAAGTTTGCCTACCGGGAAAGAAAAGAAAATGAGTATCCACATTTGTAAATTTGAATAAATTAGTATTGATGGATTGGGTTTTTAGAGATTCTTGGAAGTTAAGTTGCATCATTTTACTTTTTCAAAGCCTGCACTGATATTTCTATTTTGAACTTCTCCAGCACTATTTGTTAGCTAACTCATTTGATACTCAACAAATCTCATATTTTCATGAGCATTCACCTTTCTCCTCAGCAAATGGAATATTCCTTCAAAGAAAAGATCATTACTTCTTATTACTCCTAACAGAAATTAGTATGGAACCAAATAAATAATAGAAACGAAGTGACTGTTGATCAGAAAGCCTCCATTAAAGGCTTGTTAAACTGATATGTATTCTGTACAAAGGAAAGCTAAAAAATATTACTTCGTTTGGAAAATGTATGTGATCATCCACTCCTTTAATTATATGGTCAACCCCCCCCCCCAATTAAGATAACTTCTATATACATAGTATTCAATACCTCTAAGAGGAAAAGTCAACCTTCAGAAAACATGCTAAAGAGGATAGGATGTGGTCTTTGGAATCAGACATGTCTTTGAATTCTAGCTCCTGAATATTTAGCTTATGCATTAATTGCAATCAACATGGGGAAGTATGGCACACCTGAAATGTTTTTAGAGGGATTTTATGACAATCTTGAAAATTCATTATTTATATAATATATAACTAATTCCCATGACCCTTAATGTAAATCCAAATAGCATCATTTTTTTTTCCATTAGATAATACCTATATTCCTATAAAGAATCTCCCAGTTTTCACCTTTGTCCCAATAATATATCTTATTCCTATTATGGAGTAAATTGTGTTCTCTAAAATTTCATATGGTGAAGTTCTAACCTGTAATACCTCAGAATTTGACTATATTTGGAGATAGGAACTTTAAAGTGGTAATTAAATTGAAGTGCCTCTATATGGGTGAGTCTTATTAGAAAAGGACATTTAAACATGACAGGTAAAAGCATGTGAAGACACAGGGAAAAGACAGACTTCAGAAGACACCCATCCTGTACACACCTTGATCTTGGGCTTGTAGCCTCCAGATTTATGAAAAACAAATTGCTGTCTGAATTACCCAGTGATACTTTGTTTTGGCAGTTATAGTACAGTAATACAATTCTCTGCTGAAATAAAGGTGATCTTTTAAACTTTAAAATACCAAAATCATATTTTAATACAGCTAATACATAACACACACATAGCTCAGTCTTCTAATGAATTCTCATCACAAAGGAAAAGCAAAGTCCACAATACCAGTAACCAGTGAGTAAAGCCTGAGACTGGGCTACTTCTCTCTCTCTCTCTCTCTCTCTCTCTTTTTCCCTTTTAACTCCTTTTTTCAAAAAAAAATTTTTTTTTTTTTTGGGCCTCCCTTGGTGGTGCAGCGGTTGAGCGCTGGGCTGTGAGGCTGCCCGCAGCCTCTGCGGTGCGGGGTTGTTCCCTGGCCGCCAGCGAGGGTCCCACAAAAAAAAAAAATTAAATTAAAAAAATTTTTTAAAAACGATATTAGTTTTCCCCCACCCCCTCAGGTTGAATCCCTATAGAATCCGCAGGCACCTGTGCACCATCACCACAGTCTCCTGTTCTCCACCCTTTCTCCCTCCCTCTGATGCCTCTCCTTCCTCCTCCTCTGCAGTAGGTCTCTGGTTTATAATTGTCTGTTTTTGCTTTGTTGTGTTTTGTACTGTTACTATTTTTTTTACACTGAGGTCTTATTGGGTTCCCCTATATTCCTGCTGTAAGTGAAACCATCCAATGTTTTTCTTTTTCCTTCTGGCTTATTTCACTGAGCATAATCCCTTCTAGCTCCATCCATGTTCCTGCAAATGACATGAGTTTATCTTTTTTGATTGCTGAATAATATTCCTTTGTGTATATATACCACATCTTCTTGATCCAGTCATCTATTTTTGGGCATTTGTGTTGTTTCCAGGTTTTACCTAATGTAAATAGTGCTGCAGTAAACATAGGGGTACAGGTGTTCTTTTGAATCAATGTTTTTGTGTCCTTTGGGTAGATCCCTAGGAGTGGCTATTTGTCTTAACCTCATTTTCTACCTCTCTGCCAGTCACAAAATCCCCAAATTAGTTCCCACCTTAGAAATTATTTCTTTTTTTTCAGCCTGAAAAACCTTTCAGATGTTTACATGTCACTTTCTCATGTCAACACTATCTGTTCAAATGACCACTCTTACCTAAAATGGACAATCTCCTCTCACTTTGTATCCTCTGGCTTTATTTTTTTCCCTTAGAATTTATTTCTGAAAGACATGTCATATGGATATTCTTAAATTATTTGTGTATTTACACATTGCCTTTTCCCACTAAATATGAACTCCTTGAAAATAACGACTCTGTTTTGTTCACACTTATAACTCTGGTGCCTAGAAATCACATTGCAAAAAGTACATACACAATTTATTTATAGATTAATAAATATAAATATTAAAGAGTTTTACTTTAGTTATCGTGGAATGAGCTACTGTTAGTGTATTATGTAGGGAGAATGAAAAGAAAATACACAAATTGATGTGCCTTCTATTATGATGAAACATAATTTAAAGTGACAAAAGAAATAAAAAGATAAAACATAAACAAAAACATTAAATTTTCACCTTAATCTAAGCAATAGACTCTGTTGGTTTTGTTACATCCATCTTTGAAATCAGTTTGTAATTAAATAAATCACTGGATGATCAATTATAGCATTTGGGCTATAAGAAAATTTTACAATTCATTTGGCTCAGCCTTCTTTTCTGTAGTCTTATATGAGTATAGACCTTGATTTTGACATTAGTCTGTGATTTAATAAACCAATGAACTAGTGCAAATCTTTTAATACTACTAAACTGTATTGCTTCATCTGTAAACTATGAATAATAATGTTAGCCCTTCCTGTAACACAGGGTTATAGCACCCTTACATTGGTAATAATGCATTTATTTTGTTATTTGGTTACATGAAAAACATTCTAATGATGAATGGCAGTGTGGTCTTAGTAAAAGTCCAATCCAAATCCCTAGCATTCTGTCCCTAGCATTTCCATTGCTTTGATATAGCCCTCAAACTAGTCCCAGAATTTAATCTAAAGGAGTAACATAATTGGGAATTTTGTACTAATTAGATTTAAGAGTATTTTACCTAGTAAGATAAAATATTATTCTGATGAGCCTTTTCAGATAATTACCTGAAAGGTATTTTGTACTACCCTTCAAGAACCTAAAGGGAATTGCAAATTTGATATGAAGCTAGGCGTTTAGAAAGTCTAGTTGAGGCAAAGTCTACTAACATCTCTACGGAGGAGTAATTATAGTGGCTCGAGGATACCCTGACTCTCTGGATAGCTGGAGTGTTGTGTCACAGAGAAGTGGATTATAGAGTGATAGCATACCTAGAGATGGGACAGGGAAAGAGTGTAACGAAAATTACTTAGGTGTATTAAAATTTTTCTTAGATTGCCCACACAGGTGTGCTTTATAGTTCTCTTGTCTTTGACTCTGCTAAAGCAATGCCTGTTCTTTACCTCTGCGTTGAAAGGACTTTATCTTTTTAAACATATTCAGAAAGTTATCACATTATTAAAAAATAAAATAGAATAATTTTCTTAGAAAGAACTTTTCCCGACCTGCTTATTGCCTTTTGAAAAATCATATTTTATTTGGAATCTATATAATTATTAAAGATTAAAGGTGAGTGGCCAAAGAGGAGAAAAATAGCAGTGCCCAGGAATTACATCTTATTTACAAGATCATATATATATATATATATATATATGATCAGTAAGATGTGTTAAATGTAAGATGTGTTAAATGTAAAAATAACCTTTTAAAGACATTTAATGTTGTGTAACAAAATGTGAAATTCTGGCATATGTATAAAGTTCTAAACAGTTTTATTTAGTAATGAATATAATTGAGATATTTTATTTTATTTTTTAAAGATTTATTTTATTTATACAAGAACTGGGGTACAGGCCAGATGTGCGGGAGGGTGAGAGGATTCACCAGAGACAGAGCGAGGAACAGAACAGGTAGACTTACGAAATACACTGCTGAGGGGAGCAGCAGGCAAGACTGGAGAGGTCTGCTGCCATGTGGGTTGCTCCGAGGCTGATGGGTATCCAACCGGCATTACAGAGGCTGTGAAGAGCTTCACAGCGCTGTGCTCAACTGCCTGCGCCACCAGGGAGGCCCTCAGATAGATATTTTAAAGTAAAGAAATAAAAATCTACAACTTGTAACTTTGGGACAGAATAAGGATATAGTGTTGTATATAACATTTTTCTTCTGTGCTTTTTAAAAATTATTTTTTACATTATTTTTCATTTTTGCACAATGTATGCATTTTCATTTTGGTTATATTCCCCATACAATTCCCACCCCCCCTTCCCGGTTTTGATCTTACTCCCATGGTTTATAGTTGCTTGTTGATTTTGATTTTTACTTTATTATAATTATTTTTCCTAGTCCCTTATTTAGGTTTTCTAAATTTATGCTATGAGTGAGACCATCTGGTATTTTTCTTTTTCTTCTGGCTTATTTCACTGAACATGATCCCTTCCAGCTCCATCCATGTTGCTGTAAATTACATGAGTTTATCTTTTTTGATTGCTGAGTAATATTCCATGGTGTATATGTACCACATCTTCTTGATCCAGTCATCTATTTTTGGGCATTTGGGTTGTTTCCATAGCTTAGCTATTGTAAATAGTGCTGCTATAGACATAGGGGTGCAGGTGCCCTTTTGAATTAATGATTCTATGTCCTTTGGGTATATACCTGGGAGTGGAATTGCTGGATCATATGGAAGCTGGATCATATGAAAGCTCCATCTGTAGCAAGTTGGGGAATCTCCACACAGCTTTCCATAATGGTTGGAACAGTTTGCACTCCCACCAGCAGTGCAGGAGGGTTCCTTTTTCTCTGCAACCACGCCAACATTTGTTGTAGCTATTTTTTTTTAATATGCGTCATTCTCACTAGCGTAAGATGGTATTTCATTGTAGTTTTGATTTGCATTTACATGATAACAAGTGATGCTGAACATTTTTTCACATGCCTGTTGGCCATTTGCATTTCCTCTTTGGAGAAGTTCCTTTTTAGCTCTTCTGCCCATTTTTTGACAGGTTTATTTACTTTGCTTTTGTTGACACTCTTCAGCTCTTTTAGATTTTTGTGATCAGTGCTTTATCATTAGTGCTGTGTGCAAAAATTTTCTCCCAGTCAGTGGGGTGTCCCTTTGTTTTGGTTACTGTCTCTTTTGCTGTACAGAAGCTCTTTAATTTGATGTACTCCAAGCTGTTTATCTTTGCCTTCGCTGTCACTGCTTTGGGTGATGAGTCTTTAAAGATGTTGCTGAGGTGTATATCATGTAGTGTTTTGCCTATATTTCCTTCTATCTATTTTATGGTTTCAGGTCTTATGTCTGTTCTTTAATCCATTTTGAGTTAGTTTTTGTGCATGGTGTGAGGTAGTGGTCAAGCTTCATTCCTTTGCATGTAGCAATCCAGTTTTCCCAGCACCATTTATTGAATAAAGTTTCTTTGCTCCATTGCATATTCTTTGCTCCTCTGTCAAAGATTAGTTGACTGTAAATCTCTGGGTTTATTTCTGGATTTTCTGTTTGGTTCCATTAGTCTGTGTGTCTGTTCTTGTTCCAATATCATGCAGTTTTGATTATTATGGTTTTGTAGTATAGTTTGAAATCTGGGAGTATGATGCCTCTATTCCCTTCTCTTTTTTTTTTTTTTTTTCAGGAGAGCTTTGGCTATTTGGGGTTTTTGGTGGCACTATATAAATTTCAGCAATATTTGTTCTATTTCTTTGAAGAATGTCATTGAAATTTTTATTGGAATAGCATTAAATATGTACATTGCTTTTGGTAGGATGGCCATTTTGATAATGTTAATCTTCCAATACATGAGCAGGGGATGTCTTTCCATTTCTTTGTGTCTTCTATTTCTTTTAACAGTGTTTAATAGTTTTCGTTGTATAGGTCCTTTACCTCTTTTGTTAGGTTTATACCCAAGTATTTGATCTTTTTGTTTCAATATTAAAAGGGATGGTTGTCTTGTGTTCTTCTTCTTCAGATTTATTGTTTGTGTATAGGAAGGCTACTGACTTTTTTGTGTTGATTTTGTATCCTGCCACTTTACTGAACTGATTGATTAGTTGAATTAGTTTTTCTGTGGAGTTTTTGGGGTTCTCTATGTATATTATCATATCATCTGCAAATAGTGATAGTTTGACTTTTTCTTTTCCTATTTGGATTCCTTGTACGTCTTTCTCTTGTCTTATTGCTCTGGCTAGGACTTGCAGTATTATATTGAAAAGCAGTGGTAAGAGTGGACATCCTTGTCTTGTTCCAGATCTTAAAGGAAATGCTTTAATCTTTTAAGCTTTTCACCATTGAGGATGGTATTGGCTATGGGCTGATCATATATGGCCTTTATGATGTTGTGGTATGTTCCTTGTATACCAAGAATATCAGGGGCCTTTGTCATGAATGGGTGTTGTACTTTGTCAAAAGCTTTCTCAGCATCTACTGGTATTATCATATGGTTTTTATGTTTCTTTTTGCTGATGTGTTGGATTATATTGATTAATTTTCAGATGTTGAACTATCTTTGTGTCCCTGGAATAAATCCTATTTGGTCATGGTGAATTATCTTATAGATACATTGTTGGATTCTGATAGCTAAAATTTTATTGAGGATTTTTGCATCAGTGTTTCTTAGAGAGATTGGCCAGTGGTTTTCTTTTTTTTTGTGTTGTCCTTGTTCGGGTTTGGTGTTAGTGTAATGATGGCTTCATAGAACATGTTTGGTATTATCCCTTCCTTCTCAATTTTTGAAATATTTTATGAAGAATAGGCACTAATTTGTTTCTGAATGTTGGTAGAATTCATTTGTAAATCCTGGGCTTTGTTTTTTGGGGAGGGTTTTGATTACCATTTCAATTTCACTGCTTGTAATTGGTCTGTTTAGGTATTCTATTTCTTCTTTATCTAGCTTTGGGTAATTGTAGAGTTGTAGGAATTTGTCCATCTCTTCTAGATTGTTGAGTTTATTTGCATATAACTGTTCATAGTAGTTTTTGATTATTCTTTTGATTTCTGCTGTGTCTGTTGTGATTTCTCCTCTTCCATTTGTGATCCTATTTATTTGTTCTTTCTCCCATTTTTCCTTTGTGAGCCTGGCTACGGGTTTATCTATTTTATTTGTTTTTTCAAAGAACCAACTTTTAGTTTCATTGGTCTTTTGGATTGTTTTTTAAGTTTCTATTTCATTTATTTCTGCTTTGATTTTTATTATGTCTTCTACTGGCTTTAGTTTTTTTTGTTGTTCTTTTTTCTAGTTCTTTGAGATGTGAGATTAGGTTGTTTCTTTGAGTTATTTCTTATTTCTTGAGCCTGTATTGCTATATATTTTTCACTTATTACTGCTTTTGCTGCATCCCATACATTTAGGAAATTGTGTCCGCCTTGTCATTCAACTCAAAGTATTTTGATTATTTTTTTATTTCTTCTTTGATCTCCTCATTAGTCCAGTGTGTCGTCTTTCAGTAGTGTGGGTTTAAATCTCCATGAGGTAGGAGGATTCCTATATTATATGTTTTATGATTTATTTCTAGTTTGATGCCTTCATGGTCAGAGAATATGGTTGGTATGATTTCAATCTTGGTGTATCTGTTGATGTTTGTCTTGTGTCCCAGTATGTGATTGATCCTGGAGAATTATTCATGTGCGCTTGAGAAAAATGTGTACTCAGGTTTTTTTTGGGTTTAGTGTTCTATAGATGTCTGTTAAGCCCATGAGCTCTAGATCCTTATTTAGAGCTTTAATGTCTTACTTATTTTTTGTCTCATTGTTCTATCCATTGTCGATAGTGGTGTTTTGAAGTCTCCTACTACATATGTGTATTCTCTGATGTCTGTTTTCAGAGATGATAATAGTTGTCTGATGTATTTTGGTGCTCCTTCATTTGGTGAGTATATGTTAATGACTGTTATTTCTTCTTGAAGTATTGTCCCCTTGATCATAATATAGTGACCGCCTGGGTCTCTTTTTACCTTTTTGAGTTTTATATCTTTTTTTTTTATACAAGAGCTGGGGTACAGGCCAGAGGTGTGGGAGGGTGAGAGGATTCACCAGAGACAGAGCAGGAAGCAGAACAGGCATACGAGAGAAATACAATGCTGAGGGGAGCAGCGGGCATGACAGGAGAGATCTGGAGCGCCAGGTGGGATTCTTGCCAGCCGGCTGGGATTGAACCTGCACTGCAGAGGCTGCAGACAGCCTCTGCAGTGCAGTGCTCTACCCTCTGCGCCACTGCAAGGCCCTTTGATAATCTATTTTATCTGATATAAGTATAGCTGTTCCTGCCTTCTTTTTTGGTCCATATACTTTTAGGATGATTTTACCATCCTTTTGCTTTCAGTCTATTTTTATCTTTTGTAGTTAAATGAGTTTCCTGGAAATAGCAAAACATTGGGTTTTGTTTTTTAATCCAGCTTGCAACTCTGTGTCTTTTTATTGAAGAGTTTAATCCATTTACATTTAGAGTTAATATTGATATGTTGGAGTCTATATTTGCCATTTTGTTTGTCTTTTCTCTGGTTTTATTTATTTTAATTTGATTTTAATTTTTTTCTCTTCTTTTATTCTTATTCATCCCTCTGTTGTTTCTGGCTTTAGGACTCATTGTAGTATTTTTTGGAATAGGGTTTAGTCATAATGAAATTCCGGAGTTTGTGTTTGTCTGGGAAGGTCCTTATTCTTTCTTCATAGAGGAAGTAAAGCTTTGCAGGATAGAATATTCTTGGTTGGCATTTATTGTCTTAAAGTCTGTTGACTAGGTCCCTCTACTCTCTCCTTGCCTGTAGTGTTTCTTCGGAGAAGTCTGATGTCAGCCTGATTGGTTTTCCTTTGTATGTTATCTGTTTCTTCCCTCTTGTCAGCTTCATTATTTTTTCCTTGTCTTGGATTATTGGGAGCTTTACTATTATGTGTCTTGCTGTATTTTTCCATTTATCATGGAAGTTTGGTGTTCTTGATTCTTGTATGTCTATTTTCAGCTCTTTCTTTATGTTTGGAAAGTTCTCTTCAATTATTTCCTTGAAAATTTTCTCTGTTCCTGTCTCTCTCCTCTCCTTCTGGGATTCCTATAACTCTTATGTTTCCTTTCCTCATAGAGTCAGATAGATCCCGAAGTCTTTCTTCATTCTTTTTCATTCATACCTCTCTTTCCTTTTCTGTTTTGGTTCTTTTTATTTCTGTGTCTTCAGGAGTACTTATTCGGTCTTCCATTTCATCTATTCTGCTTTCACTGCTTTTCCCAGAGTTCTTTAGCTCCTCCATTAATCCTTTGATCTCCTGCATTTCTTTCACTTCCCTCTTTAGGGATTCAATTTCATTCTTCTGATCGTTTATTATTTTTCCTTTATCATTGTTTTCCTTTATGACTTCTGTCATTTTTTTAATCATGACAATTTTAAATTCTCTTTCTGGAAGGCTCAGAAGTTCTTCCAAGTCACTGTCGTTGCAATCTGGTGGGTGATTTTCTTTTTGTGGTGTGTCTTTTCCCTGAGGACTTGCTTGTTTGTAGTTTTTCTTCTCCCAGCTGTTTGTTTTCTAATTTGTCTATGCATTGGGACACTGTGTCACTGGTACTGGCTGGCATCTTTTTGGTGTGCTCTTTCTGAGATATTGGAAACTTGTGGTCCAGTCGAGTCAAATACTGTATGCCAGAAGTCCAGTAGGGCAGTGGTACTATGAATATGTTAATGGTCGCTGTAGGGTAAGGTAAAAAAGTATCAGGCTTTTCTTCCCTTCCGCCATAAGGATTGATGATGGATCCCTGTGGTCCTGAATGCATGCCTGATGGGGGGGCACCTGGAATAGGGTGTGGGCATATGTACATGGGATTCACCTGGGCTCAGACTGGGCTTGTAAGCTCAGCGTCACAGGGACGCTGGCAGAAGCAAAGAGAATGAAAGAACAAAACAGCAGAAAAGCAGAGACCACGAGAGAAGGCCGGAGAGCCCAGAAAGAGTGAAGACTTGCTGGGGGCTGGTAGGCCCCTCTTCCTGCTGTTTACCCAGTAAAATCCCAATAAAAGCCTGAAAAGCCACTGAGAGCTCCAGGACTCCTCCTTTACCCTGGCTGCTCAATCATAGAGATCCTGCCCTGTGTCATCCTGCCTTTACAGACGCTGCCACAGAATACCTCCTCCTTCTGTATTTGTTAATTCCAAAGGTGTGTCTCGAGGTCCCACAGACTGCCCTGGAGGTGGGGTGGCTGGATTGCCCGCTGGGCTCCAAATCACTGGATCCCCCTCTGGGTTCCAGCTCCCTGCCAGGCAGGGCCTGGCTTGTGTGGGCCTTCAGCTACCTCTGGCTGTGGGGGCAGCCCTTTCCCAATTCCACACAGTCTCACTGGGTTCTGGAGGCAAAGCTTCCTATTCTAAAATGGTGAGTCAGAAGGGTGCCTCCCTGCGCCCACAGTCTGCCCTGTTGGTGGCTGTATCCCCCTCTCTTTCTCTGTGCTTTTAAGTGCGTGTTCAATCTTTAACTCACCTATATGTATATATGCACATTTTAATTTGTCTCAGTGTACCATTTATGAATAATACAAACAATATTTAAGAAAAAAAATTACCTTTCATTTAACAATCTTATGGGTTTTGGTTTCAAAAGGATCTGAAATATATTTCAGAATTCTAGTGATGCCGAGCTGAGCAGTGATGACCAGACTAGGATTGTCTATTAGTAATATGAAAGAGCATGTTATTTTCTTTGTATTGATAGATTGGTTCTGTGTCATGATTGTGATGATGGTTACATATGTTTGCTGAGTCAGGGCACAATAGTGAGATTTATTTATTTTGCATCAACAAATTGTATGTGCTAAGCCTCCACTGTGTTTGTTTTAAAATAGCGCATTGACACTGTGCCTATTCTGACTGTATTTCATATATTGTTCTAGACAATCAATGCCACATTCCATTGAAAACAAATATCAGTTTTGTTTCCTGAACCTGCATATGTACAATAAGATCTATTTAGTCATTGAAAAAGTTTTTGTTAATATTAGTTCCCTCTGAAGCTTTACATTTTCAAATAAGGCTGTATATTTAACCCTATACCAGCAATAATCAAAATTTTCAGTCTTACTATTTAACGAATATATTTCCTCTCTTCTAACTCAGGCTCAAGAGTGTGCTCCCAGATCAATGGCATGAGTGTTACTTGGGTTTTGTTAGAAATGCAAATTATGAAATCATAGTGCAAACCTTTATATCTGGTCATGTCCAGGAATCCATGTTTTAATAAGACCTCCAGGTGATTCTGGTACATACTAAAGTTTGACAATCACCATTGCAGTTTATTACATAATTAAAGACATACCATGACATGGATGCATACCTGCTATGAAGCATACTATTTCCTGATTTTCTAAAAAGAACACTGACAAGCACTTATTTTAGATCCTGTGAAATAGATTATTGAATATTAAAAATCCTTAAATGAAGTTCTTATTAATCTGTTTCAAGGTGCACACATACTCTGAGGATAAACTTGAATAAGTCTCAAATGTTCTAAAAAAATGATCCAAAACATAAGGAAATATTATAATGATTAAGAAACTTTTCTGTCTTTTACTTAAAAATACATATTGAAGACATGAAAATCAGAAAGAAAATAAATGGTTTAATCATTCAGTTAGTTTTGATATTCAATAAGAGCATATGGCCAAAGTTATAAGCATGAACTAAAATTTAAGCATAATGGGATTTTTTCCCCTTTCTTTCCTGCACCTGAGTTAATGGACATGACCCTTAGCAGCTCTAGCAATAATACAAATAATGAGCCCTTCCATTGAATCTAACCTTTCAGAGTCATTTAATCTAATCACCAACTCTCTCTCAAAGGCTCTGTAAAATTGGTAGGTATTAGTGACTTTGATTATTCCTGGAGTTTGTTGCCCTCTGGTTGCATATGAGATACATAGAGAGTTACAGTCACTCTTTTAAGAATGTAGTTTAGTACTTTGAAGCCCATAGTTTAAAAGATTTTTTTTTCCACTAAAGAAATACTGAAACAAGAGCAGAACTGAAAGGAGATGGTCAATTTTACATGCAGTTAACCTTACAAGAGAGAGCAGGTCACCTGCCCGTGGGCTGCACAGGTGGGACTGATGACATAGCACTATCCTCCACCCCACCCCTCTGCTTACTGCTGCAGCCGTGCTTGCCTTCTCTGGTGAAAATCTCCTTAGGGGTCTAACTTCAACTGCTCCTGCTCAATTATGTCCTCCTGTGCCATATGATCTCTCCATGGCCCCCTGGAATAATCAAAACCTTTCAATCTTATGTCATGCTGAGAATAACTGAGTATCATCGGGTGGTAGTAATTGGGAAAAATGACTCAAACACTTCCAAAATTTGCAAGTAATTCATTGTCATTATGAGAACTTCTGCTCTTTAAGTGTTTTGGAATACTTTTAAAAGCAACTATTTTCTGACTATTGCATAGTGACAAATCTATTTTGAACCCCCTTTTTTTTTTAATTTGGTAAAATAACTTTGTAAGAAAGGAAGAAAAGTGAAGAAAAGACCAAATAGCCTGAAAGAATGATTCTGAACATGGTCGTTGCTATTAGTTTGAAAATTTAATGTTTTAAAACTACAGAAGTGGCAATTTCTGGTTCTATCTAATATATCAGGAGAACAGGAACTCAATTTAGAAATTCAGATGTTACAGGAAAACAGATTTTTCGTATTTCTGGTATACTTGAAATTATTCCTCACCTCTTTATCCACTATGCTCATTTTTAAACTTAATGTTATTCTTTTTGTGAAGGATTAGCATCATAGGGTGGCCATTTTTTTTTCTCTTGCTATAAAGAAAAAGATACATGGTTTTAATCATTGCTAAAAGAAATGAATTAGGTCATAATTGCTAGCCAAAAATACACTCATTAATAATCAAAAATTATACTGAAGTAATTTATTACCAGAAATGTCTACCATGGATATTTTTAGCCAAAAGTGAATTGAAAGATTGCTTAAAAATCTGAGAATTTTTTTTCAAGATCACATAACATCTTGAGGGTTTTAAAAATGTTTTATTCTTAGCATCTGGTGCTTTGTTATATGTTTTTTTTTTTTAAATGTCTCCTTTAGATGTTATTATATGATTTGGAATTTCTCTGTTAACAATTGAATATCAAAAAGCATTATTAGCTCCCAGTAAGTAAAAGCACTGGAAAATAATTACTATTAAGACTCAGTACTCTAAAGGGGATCTATGACATGTCTTTGTAGACATATAGAAAACACTATTCCAGACCATTCCATCTTTAAAGATTAAGTTAAAATTAAGTTAAAAAAATTATGTTACCCCCTACATGACTACTATTCTGAGAGTGCATTTTGTCTTTACTCTTTGGTTGCCTTTACTGCATCAGAATATTGAAAATTACTTTTATCTGTCTCATGTTCCTTCTATGAGCCTTTCAGGTTAGCATCTTTGTCTGATTCTTTTGTTTTATACCACAATTAATAGTAGGCATGGCCTTGGGCCTCCCTAGTGGTGCAGGCGGTTGAGTGCCGTATTGTGAAGCTGTCTGCAGCCTCTGCAGTGCAGGTTTGATCCCGGCCAGCTGGCGAGATTCCCACATGGCGCAGCAGATCTCTCCTGTCTCGCCTGCTGCTCCCCTCAGCAGTGTATTTCGTCAGTCTCCCTGTTCTGCTCCCTGCGCTGTCTCTGGTGAATCCTCTCACCATCCTGCGCATCTGGCCTGTACCCCGGTTCTTGTATAAATGATCTTGACACTCTAGCAGAATGTGCTGAAACTTGTAAGAAGACAAATGCTAATAATTATGATCTTAAATATACACCTAAATGAGTCAGTTACATACACTGTACCCATAGGTATTGCCTGTAATGGGATAGAATCTAAAAAGCTTTTCATATCCTCAGAATCTTCTGGAATAGGAAGTATCTTAGGGATACTTTGTTGATGGCATGTTTTGTGTCATTTATAAACTTTTGAGTCATGCCCGCTGCTCCTCTCAGCAGTGTATTTCAGTTGATCTGCCTGTTTTGTTCCCCACTCTTTCTCTGGTGAATCCTCTCACCCGACAAAACTCTGGCCTGTACCCCAGTTCTGGTATGTATAAATAAATAAAATCTTAAAAAAAATAAACTTTGAGTCAGTTATAAAATAATTATAAAATGCAAATAATTAGATACTATCATTAGGAAATTGACATTATTAAGGACTTAAAATCCCATTGTTATGAAATTTTACCTAAAATCAACACATTGTTTCACACAGAACAATTGTTTCTTCCTTCAGTATGCTTGTTAGGTACAAAGAGAATCATATTTTTGCTTTGGCTCTAAACTCAGTCAAGTTTAGGCAATGACTTCTTATAAAATGGGAGCAAGTTAGTGTGTATGTTATTGTGTACTCTGAATAACCTCTTAAAAATGCCTAAGACATAGTTTGAAATAACATCATCACAAAATAATCAATGCTATAGACTATGTAGGAAGTAGTCTTATGTGTATCAGAGCCACATGAGTCCGAGAGGGTGGACAAAGAATGTTATTACTGCAAAGCTCTTGCCCAGCAGGATGGTTTTTGCAAGAATATCGATGACACGGTTTTTTTCTTCCCTTGTGAACAAAGAGCTTGTCACCTCCTCAGCACATTCATTCTCCCTGGCATGGGGTTGTGTGGCCCATGCTGACTTTCAAACCTTAACTTGCAAAAAATCCCTTTAGAAATACCTTTTATTATGATTATTTTTGACAGAAGCTTGCAAGCTGAATTTAATAGTCACAAGCATTGCAACAGTTATAATTCTTTTTATATAAAAAATAGGTTTTGTCTTGAGAAAAATGCTTAAATCATGTTTAAATCACTAAATGCTTAAATCACATTGGCTATACCTTTGTCTTCTCTTAATTATCACATGTGTTCAATATTCATTAGGAAACAGTTTCTATTAATATTTTCAAATGGGAGTATTAAGAGTGCATTTTTAGCAGCTTCCAAAACCAAACCTTGTTTCATAAATACATCTATTCATGTAGTCTTTTTTTTTTTTTTTTGAAATCCAGCAAGGTGTCAGATGTTATCATTTCCATGAAATGTATGTGAAGTCCGTTAGTTGTTTAATAACCTTTGAGCTGTTTTGAATATCACCATTAAAATGTTTCAAATGTGTTTTCCTTTTCTTTTTTAATGTCAAGACACTCTTTCTTAAATGGAATTGTGACCTACCATCAGGGGACACTTAATACCAGATTGTTCCCTATTAGCCATGTTAGCAGCTACAGATGATCATTGCCTTGATTCATTAATGTAGGCATTGCAAAATCATGGATTCTAATTATATAGTTCCTTTTTTCATCTATTACTTGGATTACATTTATAGACAGATACTATTTCTCATCAAATTTTGATTGCTCTTAGATATACTTTCTAAAGGAAAGGCAGGGTAAATGTTTCATTTTTCTCCTTAATTTTCTACCTTTTTTTCTATAATTATTTGGTGTCATGCC
Source organism: Talpa occidentalis (assembly GCF_014898055.3). Lineage (NCBI taxonomy): Eukaryota > Metazoa > Chordata > Mammalia > Eulipotyphla > Talpidae > Talpa > Talpa occidentalis. Next base: position 25,683,178 of record NW_023604972.1, read on the forward strand.
ATATTTTAAATTTGACCAGAGTTATTACTCTTTAAATAAATATTATCATGAATTGATGAAATTAAGTATATTTTATTTATTTTTTTAAAGATTTATTTATTTATTTATACACGCACTGGGTACAGTCAGAAGCGCTGGAGGGCGAGAGAATTCACCAGAGTCAGAGCGGAGAGCAGAGCAGGCAGACTAATGAAGCACACTGCTGAGGGGAGCAGTGGGCGGCAGGAGAGGTCTGTGCACCATGTGAGACCCTCGCTGGTGGCCGGGGATCGAACCGGCATTGCAGATTCTATTTTGCTTTACTACACGATTCCCTCAAATTCCATCCATTTTGCTGTAAATGGCAATGTTTTGTCTGTCATTATGGCTGAGTAATATTTCAGTGTGTATGTGTGTGTATAAAACATTTTTTAATCCAATTTTCTATCATTGGACACTTAGGTTGTTTCCATATCCTAACTATTGTAAATAATACTGCAAAAAAGCATTGCATTTTTTTTTTATTTGCTGTCTTAATGTTCTTGGATAGATGGGCAAGGAATGGGATTGTTGGGTCATTTGGCATTTCCACTTTTTTAAGGTAAATCCAAATTACTTTCCATAATGGCTGGACCAGTTTAAATTCTAAACAACAGTGTAATAGGTTCCTTTTCTCTTCAGCACTAGTTTTTAATATGTGACATTCTTACTGGTGTAAGATGATACTTCATTTTAGTTTTGATCTACAACTCTTATTAAAAGCGATGTTGATTTTTTTCTATATATCTCTTGACTTTCTGAATATCCTCTTTGGTGAATTGTCTGTTCATGTATGCTGCTGATTCATTAATTGGGTCTTTTTTTATTGTTAAAATTGAATAAGCTTTTGGGCTTTCCCTGGAGGCACAGTGGTTGAGCACTGGGCTGCAAAGCTGCCTGCAGCTTCTGCAGCACCGGTTCAATCCCCAGCCGATGGGGAGAGTTCCACATGGTGTGGCAGACCTCTCCTGCCATGCCCACTGCTCCCCTCAGCAGTGTATTTCATCACTCTGCCTGTTCTGTTCCCTGCTTTGGCTCTGGTGAATTCTCTCACCCTCTGGTGAATTCTCTGACTATACTCAGTGCTTGTATAGATAAATAAATCTTTAAAAAAATTGAATAAGGTTTTTATGTATGTCTTAGATAGTAATCTCTTGTCAGTTGTGTTATGCATTTATATTTTCTCCTATTCAGTAGCATATCTTTTTATTCTATTTACATATTATTTTGCTATGTAAAACAATTTTAATTTGAGTGAATTCAAATTATTTACTTTTCTAGTTCTCTTTCCATATGGATTGAGTCTCCATACACACCTTTATCATTGATATCATGAAATGTATCACCAGTGTTTTCTATATACTTTATTATTTCAGGTCTTATACCTAAGTCTTTAATCTTGAATTTATGCATGTAATTACAAAATGAGTCAACTTTGTCCATTGTTTTGGTTTTTTATTCCCTCATTTTTGGTAAGTCTAGGTCTCCTTATTTTCAAATTTTATGGGTTGAGATAAAGAGCTTTCTTTTCTTGTCTTGGTTAATTGGCCTTGTATTACTTTCATATGTTGCTGGATATAATCCTAGGTTATTTACCTGAGATCCTTGGATGTCTGTTGCTTCAGAGACCAGTGCCTATGCACCTGTTTGCAAGAGTTGAGCTCTCTTATTGGCAAGGGATAGTGGGTAGGAGCCAAGGAAGTAGAGTACCAGTAGATTGTAGGTAGTGACTATCAGAAGTTGAAGGCTCCTACACGATATTAAGTAATATCCTCAACTCCTCATTTAAAGCACCCTGAATGACGTTGGTCTAGATCAACCTCTCAGCTATGATTCCATTCTTTTATGTCGGTTCTGTGATCCATTTTTTTATGTTTGTGTTTCCCCTTGTCCTCTATCACCCCAGGATACAAGCTGAAGATGAGTTTTCTGAGATCTAACTTGTTTATGCTGTGAACATGCTGATGTCCCAATTTTAATTATAGGCAAATGAGGGGTGTATGTTTCTCAAGGTTTGCAAGTGCCTCTCACAAAAACCTGCCTTCCCTACAAATCTCTCTGAATCTTCTCTCCATAGTTGAGTACTGGGAGAGGAATATGGTAGTGATAGAATTGTAACCTGGGTTCACCTTCACCTTCAAATACAGAAGTTTGCCCTGTAGTGCTTGCTCCTGTTGTGAAGGGACCAGGTGATTTGAAGTCTGATTAATGGCAGTGTGCACATTGTACAGATGCTATCTCCTTTTTGGTGCTGGATGGGGATATCATAGGTATTTTGTGTAACACCACTGCCACCTATAGAGAAGAACCTTTTCTGCACAGAGGCCCAGTGAGATAATCAAGTCTGCCATCATTTGTGACTCTAACTATTTATGCCCAGGAGCCATAAGCTCAAACAGTCACTGCCTTGTTCTAACAGTAGCCACCAAGATGGTCCAATGTATTTGAAATCTCAAATTTAGGGTTGCAGGGCGTTACACTCTCCAGATTTGGGTGCCTAGTTTCTATCCAGCAATTTAACATCTGCCTTTGCAGATGTTAATCTTGTATATTGGCATTCTACCATGGGTCTCTGCTCCTCTACTCCTGTACCTCTTCAGAGATAGAACCCTCTGTCCCAGACACCTGTCTGTGTGCTCCCCTCTCCTGCATAGTCTTGAGTTATAAAATCCCCAATTTGGGTATGGTCACTTCAATTAGCAACACAGAAGCTCCATATTGCAGCCCCCCCTTGCTTGGGTTGTTCTGCCATGGTAATGCCCTAACACAATTGAATTTCAGTTTTTCCTACCCTTTCTGCCATGTCACCCATTTTTATGATACCATACTTGTCCTTCTCCAGGGACCAATGTCTTTATCGATGTACATTTTTGATTGTAAATATATGGGGGAAGGCAAGTCGGTATCTTTACTCTTCAGCCATTCAGACTCCTCCGTTCTTTTTCAGGTACTCAAAGGAGTAGTTGCATTGATTAAGTGTTTAAGTGAATGTGGTTTACTCTTAAGAGATGAAGATGCAATAGATCATTATTTAAGTAATTAAAATTGTATGATAATGGTTGAAATTAATGCTTTTCACAGTGGTTTTTAAAATATTCCAAGGTGATTCACCCAAAAGAATTTATGAAGAACTTAACAAATAATTGGAAAGAATGGACAAAATGAAATCATAAATCTAAAAATAAACCAGACACTAAACACTATTAATGTAGTTCTGTGTTGGATATGTCAAAAACTGACTAATTATTTGATAATTATTTTGTATTACTGTTATAAAGCAAAACCCTCTAAGCAATTTTTAACATTCTTGCCAATCAAAAATTATCAGGGATTTTCTTCAACAAATAAAATCTATTTGGGATGATTATAAAATGCTCTTTAGCAACATTTGAGGTTGGACATGACAGGGGTGATATTAAAGAGTAACATATGCTTTACGAACATTAACCAGAAAGCAGCATGTGCATAATGTGCTGCCTATTTTCATCACAGAATATGTATATAATGCTACAGAAATGCATGTATATGAGTATTATTGAACCATAAAAAAAGGAAATTTTGTCATTTGCAACAATGTTCATGGTCCTCCAGGGCATTATGCTAAGCGAAATAAGTCAGAGAGAGAAAGTCAGATACTGTAGGATCTCATTTAATTGTGGAATCCAAAAAGAAAAATGACCTTACAGGTAAAGAAAACAAGAGAAAGAGGGTGGGGGGGTGGGTCAAATGGGTTAAAGTTGGTCATTAGGAACAACTTTAAATTATAAAATGAATAAACTACAGGGGTGTAATGTACAGCATGGTGACTATAATGAATAATACTGTATTACATATTTGAAAGTTTGCTAACAGATCTTAAAAGTTTTCATTACAAGAAAAAAGTCTATGTAGGTTGAGGGAAGTTAATTAGATGTATTATGGTTATCAATTCACACTACATACAAAATTTGAAAATCATTGTGTTTTATGACTTTAGGATACATTATTGAAGTGCCAGCAGGGCACTGAGCAGGTTTTCTATGAATCTGGGCAGATAGGTGAGGGAGAGTCTTTGAGCCCTCAGTGGCGTTTTCAGTCTTCTTTCTACACCATTTATCATGAGGCAAGCAAGGCATGCACAAGGCCTGGAGACCAGGCCTTCAAACCTAAAAATGTTACATCAATTATATTTCAATAAAAAATTAAAAAATGTTTGTATTGAAAACAGCAAAAAACTGGATACAACCTAAAAACTTTTCAATAAGAAAAAAAAACATGAATATATAAATTAAATGTTTAATGAAATAGTAGCTAAATATACTATGACATACTCTTTAAAAACAAGTTAGACTATACAAGTACAGGCTATATGATCCTATCTATATGAAAATTTTTAAACAGTATAAGAAATTATAAGAGTATAGTTTGTGCAAAAGGAGTAGAGATTGACTGGGACAATAGAAGGAGGGAACTTCTTGGATTGTTGGAAATATTTTTTAATCTTGCTAATTCTATGCCGCATATATGCAGTTGTAAACACATGGACCTACTACCTTTAAGATCTATGCATTCTATTACATCTCATTAAAAAAAAAGATTGCCCATTCTGCAAATCAAAACTTTTCTGATTTTGTTTTCATTTTCATCATTGATCCTGAATTAAAATCTCTGTAGTCTAGGAGAATAAACTCATTTTAGTGCACTTCAATTTCATTGCCATTGTCTAAAGTGCTTAATAGGAAAAGTTTATGATCTGAGAGTATAGGCTGTTTTTTCTCTTAAGTGTTCTGTTGTCTGACTTGTTGAAACATTCAGAACATGTTTATTTATTTAGTTGTCCATTAGGAAAATGCAATGTTCCAATTTGAGGAATGATTTTATACTGCTCTGCACCCGGCAATTATCACAATTCTAAACAAACATGCTCTGTTGGCTTAATCCCCAATTCTAATATAGTGCTACACTAAAAATGATTATACGGTATGTAAGTCTAATACTCTTTCCATCGTCTAATGGCACTTAGGCTTCATGCACTTGGAGACAGCTCTCTGATGTCAAATGTATTTTTAGTTTTCCCAAGCAGCCCATTGCTTGAAGGACCGACAAAAGGAAACTATTCTGACAATTTGGCTGAACTCATGGAAATTTCAGCCTGGCCCAGATGGTGAGGCTCAGCTGTTGTGTGAAACAGGTAAAGGCATCATTTAAAATGCTTCTGGCAGTTTTCCTGAGTCTTGACAACAACAGGTGTTCCAGATTTCCTTTTTCTATAATGTTCTTCAAAATTGCAAATTATATGGCATTATGTTTGTTTTGAAAACAAAAGAATCTTTTCCCACCAGAATGATAAGTGATTGTGATTATTTAACCACATTGTCGATCTACTTCTAAATTCTGTATGATTGAGGTAGGGTGATATTTGGTTTATTTTTTCACTGAGATAACATGTTCTGCAACCATCCCAGGCTGGGTAGGTTAATCATCAGTTCAGGCAACTTGAAAAAGAATCTTGGAACCCTTTGTATCATCCTCATAGGTTAGGGGAAACAAGTCAGCAGGGAGAAAGCAACTTGGGCCCCCCTGCGAATCCCTGTACGCTCTTTCCTCTCTTAGTTGTTCTGACACTCTCAGCTTCTCTCTACTCCACCACGTGGTCCTCAACTACCTTTTATTTTCTTAGTGTTGGGCTCAGGTGCTCTCACTTATGCACGCCCACACCTTACTCCAGGCATCTGCCATCAGGCACACATGTAAGTACACAGGTGTCGATCATTGATGCTCATGGCAGGAGGGCAGGGGAAAAAAAATAACTTCCATTTAGCCTACATAAGGCTAGGTAAGGAATATGAAAAGTACAGTTCGCTCTTACTGTGGATCGGAGTGCCAAAAGTGCGAGGCCCTTGCCATGCATGCAGTGACAAGGAAGGGAAGATATGGACTGTATCCATACAGCACTTTGGAGGCCTCAGAGGGCTTTTTGTTTATGTACGTCTGTTGACATCATAGCCAAGCACTGAAATGTCAATTTTGCACAATTGAATTGTATTTGTCATTTTAATCAACAAAATTACCAGCACTGTTCCAGCTAGCTGGGTCATTAAAGTAACTGAATTAGATTGACTACTCTTCATCTGATTGCTCACTGTAGGGTAAAGAAAATATCAGGCTTTTCTGCCCTTCCGCCATCAGGATAGATGATGGATCCTTGTCCTGAATGCATGCCTGATGGTGGGCACCTGGAATAGGGTGTGGGCATAGGTAGATGGGATTCAGCTGAGCTAAGACTGTGCTTTTTAAGGGCGGCATCACGGGGGGACGCAAGCAGCAGCAGCACCAGCACCAGCAGCAGCCGCAGCCGAAGCCGCAGCCGAAGCCGAGAAGCAGCAGAACGAACGCTAGAGAGCCCAGATAGAGTGAGGACTTGCTGGGGGCTGGGAGGCCTGCCAGCCTCCCAGCCCCCCAGCCAGCACCCCTGCCTGCCATATACCCGCTGAACCCCAATAAAAGACCTGCAAAACCACTGAGGACTCTGACTCCTCCTTTACCCGATCTGCATGGGATCAGAAAACCTGCCTTGTGCCCTGTCCTGCCCCTTACAATTGGCGTATGTCGGCAGGATCCATGCAGACGGGTATTGGAGCCCTCCGAAGACCTGGAGGGACTAAGGAGAACAGACTTTGCCTGTGACGACGCTGGAGGCACCATGGCAGTATAGAAGATGGATACGTCCACGAGCTACAGGATGAGACCTGGCGTGAAGGAGACGCCTGAAAGGACCAGCCAAAGACACCGGAAAGGACCAGCCAACGACACCGGATAGGACCAGCCAACGACACCGGAAAGGACCAGCCAATGACCCCTGAGGCAGCAGGCCATTGCTGAAGCAGGGAGAGGCCAATGGACTGATAGACTGATTAACTGATGATTTTGGACTGACAATCCCGCCAGAAGGCGGAGGACCTTAGCAGGTTATGTTTATTTTTTGAGAATCTGGGGGTGGCCAGTGGGCCTAGATGGCCAAAAGCAGCCTGTGTATGCCCAGTGGCCAGGTGGAGGAGAAAAGCCAACTAAGGTGGCAAAAGCTGATACTGATGCTAAGTTGAGAAGCCCTAAAGCGGCTGTTAAGCAGCCTGGGTATGCTGAAGCCCTGTGAGTCTCGTAAAATCACCTATGGGTGATGCCCTGCTCATTCTTGAGTGAGGGTGAGGAGCTGAGGAGCCCGTCCTTGGGGGACGGGTGGGGAATGTGGCTTGGGGTGGAGCCCAAGCCAAATGCAAAGTTTGGATCCCCAACCCATGTGCTTGTGCAGTGGGTTGGCTTGAGAGCAGGGGTCTGTGAGTCGCATGGGTGGCCATGAAGGCCGAGTGTTGGAGCGACTGCAGACAGAAACCCTGAGGGTTGGTGATTACCCCCAACAGAATAAAATTGCCAATCCCAGAGCTAGTGCATCCTGGGGGTGGATGCTGTGTGCCTTGTAGCCTAGACGACAGCCAGAGAAGGCCAGGAAGCCTGACGGCTCCTGGTATGTTATAGTAGATGCCGTGAGTGATTCCCCTCCCTCGTATGAGCAGTGCCTTCGGCAGCAGATTTGGTGGCTTATCTGCTGGTACCAATAATTGTCTTTTGCACTTGGTTGGTGCCCTGCCTGGACTTATTTGTGTTCTGTTGTATTTTGTTATGTTGTATTTTGTTATTTGATGTATTTGCTTTTGTGGGCCATGGCTGCATTGTTTGTTTGCTTAGAAAATTGTGTATATATGTATAGACTGTATGGCAGAAAACCCTGAGGGGGTGGACTGTAGGGTAAAGAAAATATCAGGCTTTTCTGCCCTTCCGCCATCAGGATAGATGATGGATCCTTGTCCTGAATGCATGCCTGATGGTGGGCACCTGGAATAGGGTGTGGGCATAGGTAGATGGGATTCAGCTGAGCTAAGACTGTGCTTTTTAAGGGCGGCATCACGGGGGGACGCAAGCAGCAGCAGCACCAGCACCAGCAGCAGCCGCAGCCGAAGCCGCAGCCGAAGCCGAGAAGCAGCAGAACGAACGCTAGAGAGCCCAGATAGAGTGAGGACTTGCTGGGGGCTGGGAGGCCTGCCAGCCTCCCAGCCCCCCAGCCAGCACCCCTGCCTGCCATATACCCGCTGAACCCCAATAAAAGACCTGCAAAACCACTGAGGACTCTGACTCCTCCTTTACCCGATCTGCATGGGATCAGAAAACCTGCACTGTGCCCGGTCCGCCCCTTACACTCACTAAAAAATTGATCTTTGAAGAGACAATCCAGGCTACTGTGATAACAAACCATGATAATGTGATGCTAAACAGCTGTGAATTGGGATCTCTTCCCATGAGGCTGACGTTTTCTTTCAGTGGTGGGATTTTTAAATGCCTTCTGAAAATTAAGAGTCTGCCATGTTTTATGGAATGATTACATAATGTAAGAAACTAAGTTAAATTATTGAATGTGAAACACTAACCATCTGTAAGGTCAGGAATGGGCACTGAGCAGGTTTTCTATGATCCAGCAGACCGGGTAAAGGAGGAGAGAGAGTTCTGGAGCCCTCAGTGGCTTTTGCAGGCTTTTATTGGGATTTACCAGGTACACAGCAGGCAGGGGTGCTGCCAGCCTCCCAGCCCCCAGCACGTCTTCACTCTATCTGGGCTTTCCGGCCTTCTCTCGTGTTCTCTCTGCTTCTTCTCTTGGTTCTGCTTCTCCACTTCTCGGCTTCTTTTTGCTTGGCTTCTGCTGGTGTCCCTGTGAACTGCCCCTAAAAACCCAGTCTCAGCCCAGGTGAATCCCATCTACCTATGCCCATACCCTACTCCAGGTGCCCGCCATCAGGCATGCATTCAGGACCGCAGGGTTCCCTCATCCATCCTAATGGCGGGAGGGCAGAAAAGCCTGATACTTTTTACCTTACCCTACCCCATCCATTTTCAGATTTTGATTTTTAATTTTCTCCTTTGTTCAACTCACTATTTTGTGACATTTAAGTAAAATTTAAAGAACTCAATGCATCGTCTACAGGGTAAGTTTTTACTTTCTCTCAGGGAGGCTAAGAATAAAACGGCAACTAGTAAACTGTCATCCAACAGGTGCAGTGGTTTAAAGGGAAGCTGGGGTATTGAAAGGAAATATTTCTCCAGGTTTGAAGGATACACTAATAATAAATCTTTATTTCCTGTTTATTTTTTTCAAATTGCCATTTCCCCCATGTTTTCATATATCTTTTCACTGCTGGCTTGCTGTACATCCTCTAAATTATCCAGTTATATGTTCTGTGTCTCAATGAAGCCCATCTACTATCATTTTTTGGAAATTTTGTCTGTTGGTGTCATTGTTATTGGTATTTCAGCCTCTTTATCTTGGCAGTTCTTCCTGCATGAGGATATGGATGCTTTACTGCTCTTGTAATTTTGGAGACAAACTGTATCCCCACTGTTGTTGAATCATGTGCATCTTGTGCACCTCAGGAAAAAAGAATGCCATTCATTCGTTTGTTTATTATTTCAACAAAAAATAATGTAGTTCTCCTATATGCTATGAGTTAGTGTCATATATAGAACTCTTTCAATTAATTGGGTATTTACTTTTAACTAGTAATTAGAAAACCTTCACTAGAATTGCAACTGCTTAATTCCAGCTTGGACTAAATCTTCATTTCAGGTTGTAGTTTGAAGTGTAGTTTATTTTATTTATCCATGCTGGAAGAGTACACACATCTTTTGCTATTTAAGAGTTTCCAACATACCTTTCCTTTTCTTCAGTGAATATTGGAGCAGTTAAAAGATACATTAAGTGGCATGGGTTCAAAATAGAACCATTTTTGTAGAGATGAAGTGGTTATTAAGATATGGCTTATATCAGCAGCTTACTGGTTTTAAGCAGATTTACCTACTTAGTCAAGGGCAGAGGAAACTGTTATAAAATGTGTAGCCAGGAGGAGTCATCACAGTAGAAACTCTTGTGGGGACAGAAAGTGATAGAAATGCACATTCCCAGTTCATCAGATTAAGTGCCTGCTAGTCCCTTGGGGACAATTTGGTAAAGAGACCTGAATGAGGTCAGGCACTTACAGGAGCTTCCACTGAAGGGAACCTTGAATAGCAAAGAAGCATCCTTCCCTCCAACAGAATTCACTACAACTACTATTCCTCTTCCCTTCCATAGGGGAAGAGGAGCTTCCTCTGAAGTACATTTTCCTTTTTAGACACTAGACTTTTCCTCCTTAGCTTCCATTTGGAGTTAGATATTAATTTCATAAATCTGATTCCAGAGATGATATTTTAGCCAAAACATAAACGATTCAACGTGGCTAGATTGTGATCCAGATATAGAGCTATCCGGGGAAATGAGCAGAAAGTAAAGATTTCTTAAAAGCAGCCTAGTGTGGTTAGAATTAAGGATCTACAGAGAGGTGGGAGCCATCATTAACCTTGTAAATTGAAGTAAGAATTGGCTTTTGTTTTAATTGTAATATAAAGCTATAGAGGGCGTCCCCGGTGGCACAATGGTTGACTACTGGGTTGCCAAGCTGCCCACGCCTCTGCAGCACCGGTTCGATCCCCAGCTGCTCCCTGGCCACCATAGGAGGGTCCCACATGGTGTGCAGACCTCTCCTGCCATGCCCCCTGCTCCCCTCAGCAGTGTACTTCGGTCCTTCTGCCTGCTCTGTTCCCCACTCTGGCTCTGGTGAATTCTCTCACCCTCCCATACTTCTGACTGTACCCAGTGCTTGTATAAATAAATAAATAAATCTAGAAAAAAAAAAGCTATAGAATATCATAAACAGGAAAATGCTAAGTGGTAGAATCAGTTTGCTGATTGCAAACTGATTTGCAAATGGTTATTAAAGAGAAAATGGTTAACATTTTGGACAGTACAAATTTGTATACAAGCTGTCTTGGATTAGGGATATACTTCTTGCATATGGATTGCATACAGCATATGGAAGAAATAGAGTACTAAAAAATATGTCCCAGTTTTTGGTTTAAATAACAAGAGATGGGGGCCTCCTCTGGTGGCGCAGGCGGTTGAGCGCAGTGCTGTGAAGCTGTTCGCAGGCTGCACAGCGCGGGTTCCATCCCCAGCCAACCAGGGAGCAACCCATATGGCACAGCAGACCTCTCCTGTCTTGCCCGTTGCTCCCCTCAGCAGTTGATTTCAGTCATTCTGCCTGTTCCCTTCCCCACTCTGTCTCTGGTGGATCCTCTCACTGTCCCACATGTCTGACCTGTATCCCGGTTCTTGTATGTATGAATAAATAAATCTTAAAAAAAAAAAAAGTAACAAGAGATGGTAAAGCTTTTTACTGAGATGAGAAATATTTAAGTCTAGGCTGTTGTTTTGTTTTTTTTTTTCCTTTTCTTTTGCCTTCCTCTCCTCCTCCCACCCCTTAGAAATCCTAGAACTCTTTCTTGTTCTTTCTTTTATGTTCATTCTGAAATGTCAATTAAATATTTAAGTAGAGATTCCATTAACCAATTGAAGGATAAGATGGGGACTCAAGGAAGATTTAGGGTAGGAGATCTAAACTGAAAAGTTACTAGTGGCTGATGATTCTTAAAGCAATGTGCTTGAAAGAGATACCAAGTAGAGAGAAAAGATAGTGAAGAAAAGAGAGCACAGGTTGGAAGGCTGGCTGTATGCCCCAGAGTTGGTTGAACGTATTTGTCTCCAATCCCACTCTCCTTTATTAGTTTATTATCTGTGTTATGTTGATCTTTGCTCAATTACCGTGAGAAATGAAACTCTTACAGGAGAGAAGACTTTCTTCACACATTTGAATCAAGGTATGTTAGAAACCTTATTCCTCATGATTGGTATGCTATATTTAACTATCTTTCTTCAGTAATGACTGAATCTTCAGATATTTTTATGCTTATTGAGTTAAAAAGTGTTCTGTTCAAAAATTGAAGAAATTTTGAGCAAAGTAAATAACTGTTAGTGCTATCCAGGGGATAATTTTTCCAGCCAGTTCCTTAGAGAGTTTAGCAGTCCTTCTTGTTTATTGAGCCAGCCAAATAATATAATCACGACCATATCCTAAGGGGATTTCAGCTAGGTGAATACAATCTAATATCCTGAAAAAGGAAAATGAATATTCCGCTGGCTTTATTAAGGATTAACTATACCTCTTACTGTTTTTGGTAAAAGTTAAGCTTGAATTTAAAGGACAATTTGCATTCCCAAGAAATTCTAAAATGGAAAAAATGCATACAGTTAACTAGAAAGAAAATCTGCCTTTCAAAAATATGAACACATTTAGGTAACCTTTTTTCCTTCTCTATTCATTCTTCTCAAATGTTTATTTAAATTGTCACACTGACCAGAATGTCATTTCAGTTCAAGAATGACCTTTGGTTACTGTAAAAATTGTAGGAAACATATCTCCTGGGTGGTGTGCTATAGGATACATGTCACTTGCCTGGCTATCTAGGTTTCTGGTTATGGACCTGAAATCAGCACTAACAAAAATCTATCTCAGGGTACATAATTAACTGCTTTAAAATTAGGTATCTTTCTGAATTATAGTGGGCATTGGTCATTTGTAAGATTTAAGTGCATAGACAGTATTATTAACCATAGACAAAGCATTGTATAGTATATCTCTCAACTTATTCATCTTGTATAAATCTTTTTTTTTAGATATTAAGATATCTATTACTACATCTCAAACCCTTAATGAGATATTTAAAATTAAAAATGCCTTTTAATTTTAACAGTGTTGTAACAAGTTAGCTAAAAAATATGGGATTGCTTGAAGGACTAGTTATAGATAAAATGCTGTGCTTCTAAGGGTTAATAGCAGTGCATTGTTCCATTAGCAAGAAAACAAAACTGTATTGTATGAAAGCACATTTTCAAGAGATAAGACAAATGAAGTTTTCATGGAGATTTAATAAACTCCTATTTCTCAAGTTGAACTCTGAAGACAATCAGCATGACCATCTTCCAGAATAAATTTTACCAGAGATCAACCCTTTAGAGTCAGTGGTGGTCCAGGCTGCAAAGTATATTTTAAATAAACTACACCCTCGTCTAACTCCTGTTTCTAGAAAATTGAGGGAAGTTTAATTTTGAGTCACTCCTAAATCTGGTGAGGAAGATCTGGACAGGAAAAAAATTCCGTCAGTGAATTAGGAAAAAAAAAATTCAAATCAAAAATAATTTTGAATGCTCCTTTGAATTTCCCATGCAGTACATCATACATTGTTTATTCATCCATTCATCTACTGAAGGACATCATAGTTACTTCCAAGTTTGGCAATTATGGCTAAAGAAACTATTAACGTGTGTGCAGGTTTTGTGTGGAATATTTTTCAACACATTTGGATAGATATCAAAGAACATAATCCCTGGATTGTATGGCAAGAGTATGTTTAATTTTATGTAAAATACCAAGCTGTCTTCCAAGGTGGCTGTTCCATTTTGTATTCCCCTAAGCAACATATGAAAAAGTTCCTTTATTCTGCATACACCAATGTTTGGTGTTACCAGTGTTTCAGATTTTGGCTGTTCTAACGATTTATTTATGTATTTATTTATACAAGAACTAGGGTACAGGCCAGATGCGCGGGAGGGTGAGAGGATTCACCAGAGGCAGAGCGGGGAACAGAACAGGCAGACTGATGAAATACACTGCTGAGGGGAGCAGTGGGCGAGATAGGAGAGGTCTGCCGTGCCATGTGGGATTCTTGCCTGCCGGCCGAGATCAAACCTACACTGCAGAGGCTGTGGACAGCTTCACAGCGAGGCGCTCAACCGCCTTCGCCACCAGGGGAGGCCCAATTTTGGCTATTCTAATAGGTTTGTAATGATAGCTCAGGGTTTTAATTTGCATTTTCCTGATGACATATGATATAAAATATCTATTTATATGCAGTTTGCCATCTGTATATATTCTTTGGTGAAGTGTATTAATGCTCATTTTTAATTCAGATTAATTTCATATTCAGTTTTGATAGTTTATTTTTGTTTTTTGTTTTTTTAAGATTTATTTTTTATTTATACAAGCACTGGGTACAATCAGAAGCGTAGGAGGGTGAGAGGATTCACCAGAGACAGAGCAGGGAACAGAGCAGGCAGACTGATGAAGTACACTGCTGAGGGGAGCAGCGGGTGGCTGGAGAGGTCTGCACACCATGTGGGACCCTCGCCCTGCGGCCGGAGATCGAACCCGTGCTGCAGAGGTTGCGGGCAGCTTCGCAACCCAGCGCTCAGCCACTGCGGCTCAGGGGAGGCCCGATAGTTTATTTTTGATAGTAATTTTTATCACGTGTCTTTTGCAAATATTTTCATTAATTTAATGAGTTCCAGCTTATCAGTTTTTCTTTAAAGGATCATCTCTGTTGTTGTAACTTAAATGGCTTCAACATACCCAAGGGCTTTTTAGGTTTCTCCTGTGTTACCTCCTAGGAGTTTTATCATAATATTTTTTTTATTTAGGTCTATAATTCATTTTTAGTTAATATTTGCTGCCTTATATTGCCTTTACTCATTTTTCAAAGATCAGTTGAGTATATTTGTTTTTTAATATAATCTATTTATATATATTTCATATGATTGTTCATTTTTGCTTTCTCCTTCATGTTTGCTTTCTCCTCTCAGGTAGTCCCTGTAGAATTCCCACCACCAATTCACCTGTGCACCATTGCGATAGCCCCATGTGCTCTTCCCTCCCCTGCAGAATGTCTCTGATTTATAGCTGCCTACTAATTTTGGTTTTTGTTGTTATGATTTTTTCTCATGATCCCTTATTTGATTCTCGAGTATATTCCTCTTATAAGTGAAACCATCCTACATATTTTTTTTTTTCCTTCTGGCTTGTTTCACTGAACATAATCCCATCCAGCTCCATCCATGTTGCTGTCAATGGCATCAGTTTATCTTTTTGATTGCTGAATAGTATTCCATTGTGTATATTTCCTACATCTTCTTGATCCGGTCATCTATTTTTAAGCATTTGTGTTGTTTCTATAACTTACCTAGTATAAATAGTGCTGTAGTAAACATAAGGGAGCAGGTATCCTTTTGAATTAATGCTTTTGTGTCATTTGGGTAGATTCCTAGGAGTGGAATTGCTGGGTCATATTGTAGCTCCATTTTTAGTAGTGTGAGGAACCTCTACACAGCTTTCCATAGTGGTTGGACCAGTTTGCATTCCCATCAGCAGTGTAGGAGAGTTCCTTTTTTCCTCCACATCCTTGCCAACATTTGTTGTTGCTAACTTTTTTAATATATGCCATTCTCACTGGTGTAAGGTGGTATCACATTGTGGTTATGATTTGCATTTCCCTGATTATAAGGGATGTTGATTTTTTCATATACCTGTTAGCCATTTGCATTTATTTCCTCTTTGGAGAAGTGTCTTCTTTAGCTCTTCTGCCCATTTTTTGGCTGGATCTATATATTTATGTTGCTTGTTATTTTTCTGCTGGGCTATCCCATTCTATTATTTGTCATCATTCATCAATGCTGACTCTTGCTAACTGTAGTTTTATTATAAGTCTTGAAGTTGGGTAACACCAGTCCTCCAACTTTGACATTCTCTTTCAATATTGTATGAATTATTCTGGGACTTTTGCATCATCACATAAATTTAAAATCAGTTTGTCAATATCCATAAAATTACTATGATGGAATATTGATTGAGATTTGCATTGAACTTATACATAAGTATGGGTAAGAACTGATATTTGTGCAAGATTGAGTAGTTTTGTCCTTGAACATAGGATATTTTTGCATTTATTTCGGTTTTTGAATTTGTTCATCAAAACTGTATAGTTTTTATTATATAGATCTCATACATCTTTTGTTAGTTTTATACCTAAATATTTCATTGGGGGATAATTTAAATGTTATTTTAAAAAAATTAAGTTTATTTTGTTCATTTTTGGTATATAGGAAAATAATGGACTTTATATATGAAACTTGTAACCTATTTTCTATAATTGCTAAGTACTTCATCATTTGGAGTTTTATTTTTGTCAATTCTTTCAGATATCCTACATGGAAGATCACATCATCTACAAAGTTTTAGCTCATTTTTCCCAATTTGTAGGCATTTCATTAATTTTCTTGCCTTATTGCATTAGCAATGACTTCCAATATCTTAAAAAGGAGTGGTAAGTGAGGACATCTTTACCTTACACCTGATCTAAAAGGGAAGCTTCTCATTTCTCAGCATTGAATCGATGTTAGCTGTGGATATTTTTTATATAATCCTCATAAAGTTCAGTTAGTCCCTCTTGTTTTCTTTGTTTCTTTTTTTCCCCCACAAATAGGTGTTTGATATTTTCAAATACTTTCTCTGCATATATTGATATGATAGTATGATTTTTCTTTTTTAGCCTGTTAATGTAATGGGTCACATTAACTGATTTCAGAATGTTGAACCAGTCTTTCATAACTGAGTTAAATCCAAGTTGGTTGTGGTGTATTACTCTTTCTACATATTGTTGAAAATATTCATCTTTTTTAAGGTTTGGATATATTTTTATTATGGCTAATTGACTACTTATATCCATGACTACCTTTTTGGAGACTGCAAAATGGAAGCTAGGCCCTAATGTTTCTTTAATTTTTTCCCATTTTTCTGTGATTCATCTATTATTCAATACATTTTCCTGTTCTCTTCTTGATTTCCTTTGTTTTACGTGTATTAATGTCTAGCACTATGCCCTATCTTGCTACAGAAGGTCATAGTGTGCAAACAGATGCAGATGTCAGTTGTTAGGCTGAGCATTGATGAAAGGGCTCTTCCAAACACATAGAATATGAAGGGTTTTGAGAATTGTGACTTACGTCAAAATTGAAAAGAACATTTTAGTGTAATTTTTTTCAGATAATGAAAAAGAAACTTCTGAGTTAAGATATTATAACAATACTGAAAAGAAAAAAAATATTTAAAATAGATATATGTAATAGTTTCTTATCTTGGAGAATCCGTATGTATATATATGCATGCTTGTGTGTGTGTGTGTGTGTGTGTGTGTGTGTGTGTGTGTGTGAGAGAGAGAGAGAGAGAGAGAGAGAGAGAGAGAGAAGAATGCAAACATGGAAAATATAAAAATTCCATCTATCTGTCTATCTCTTTCTGGAAAATAGGTATTGCATCCCATTAATGGTTGGTTGATTTCAGCTTATTTCTGTCTCTAACTCTAGGTGAGATTTCCATCTGAGTGTGGTGTTCAGTGAATTCATAATTGCACAGTTGACCTCTTGGGTTCATGTTCTTGAACATGTGTCAGTGTGGACTGGAATAATAAGCACCTGTGCTAATGCTCTTCATCTCTTCCTTAATGTGATTTAAATGCATTCTGTTTATATTGGAATAAAAACTTGTCTCTCACTATTGAGAATGTCATTCTGAAAATGCAGCCTGAGTGCTCTTCATTTTCAGGTGAAAACAATTTCAACTCTTCTGGGCACAGAGAGGCAACTTGTCCTCTTGTAACCATGGAGATCTACTGTGGGCTTGGGATTTTAACTTGTGTGCTCCGTATCAGAAGAAAATAGCTCTGGAAAGATCACAGAAGTCACAGTTTAGCCTGTAGGGAGGGAAGTGTTAGACAATGCACACTCAAGGTATTATGGATACATAAGCTTTAGATTTAGTTCTGATATTTGGTGTTTTAGGTCAATACTTGTCAAAATTAGTACAAAACAAAAGCAAGCAGATTCAATAGTTATAGAATTATTTCAAGTAATTTTTAAAAGATATGATTTTTTTCCTAAGGCAGAATCATTATATATAAACTGATAATCTCTCCAAGCAAGTCTGAAACTTTTCATCTGATTCTATACTACATCTTATCTATCTTCCATGCATCATTACATCCATGCACCTGATTCATATAAAATATTTTAAATAAGGGTATATTTTAAATGGGATATTCCACTATATGTTTTCACTCTTGCTACGATTTCTCCTTCCTCCTGTATTTTTATGTTGTGTCAGCTTTTGCCTCTGTCTTGAGGGCCATTTGCCCAACTTCCCATGGCTCATCTTCCCTCTACCCTCTCCCCTACCATTCTTTGTCTGACAATGCTGCCGTTCTGCTCTATTTCTCAGTTTCATTTTCTACTTTGTCTATATATATTTATTTGTTAATTGTCTGACCTTCACAATCTCTACTGTATGAACTTTCTATAGAATTTTTTTTAAAGATTTATTTATTTATTCATACAAACACTAGGTACAGTCAGAAGCACAGGAGGGTGAGAGAATTCACCAGAGCCAGAGCGGGGAACAGAACAGGCAGACTAACGAAATACACTGCTGAGGGGAGCAGCGGGCGCAGCAGGAGAGGTCTGTTGCACCATGCGGGACCTTTGCCCTGTGGCAGGTGATCCAACCGGCTCTGCAGAGGCTGCAGGCAGCTCTGCAGCCCAGCGCTCAACTGCTGTGCCAACAGGGGAGGCCCAAACTTTCTATAGAATTTAAACTTCCATGGCAAGTACCACGTGTGATTTTACCTACTACCATATAATATCTTTAGCACTTAGAACAGAGGCCGGTGTATGATAGATGCTCATAAATATTTGTTGAAGGAAAGAATATCTCCATTGTCCTTTGATAGCAATCATAATACCACGATCATGTTAAAATCCAAACATTCTCAAGAGTTTTTAAACAGAGTAGTGATAACAAAAATGATGGTTAAAATGATTTCACAATTGCATAGTACCGATGAATTGTACAACAGAATAGAAATGGTAATTCCTTCCAAAATAATCCACTAAACAGATAAGTCCTTTCTAGCAAACAAATATATAAATCAACATGACATTAGTTATACCTGAGTCTTTTAAGTGATAACGAAAATATGAAAAACTCTAGTGTTTTGAATTACCTGTAACAGAGAACATTTTATGCTTATGGAGTCTCAAACTGATCCAATCCCCCCCCATTTCCTTTAACCTTTGATTCCTAATGATTTTAGTAATTGTTTTATAGTCACAGATTATAAGATTTCCTGAAAGATTCAGTTTTATAACTTTGATGACATCTCTTTTTTTGTTTTTGTTTTCATCACTACATCCTCTTTCCCACTGAATTGATCATCAATTTATATATGTCTCAGATTGTGGTGGAAATTACTAATGATATAACCTGATTTATAACATAACCTGATTTATAGTAAAAATCCCAGTCTTAGTTTATACCTATATTAACAGGATTAAATTTCCAAGTTTCCCCTGCAGCTAAGGGTGGCCACATGACTAAGGTCACAACTAAGGAGGTGACACCAAAAGTGGGTGTCCTCCAGGAATGTTACTTAAATGGAGCTGACTCAGTGTGGTGTAGGTTCTTTTTAGCTGCTTTGCTTTCTTATTTAGGACTGTGATGTAGTTGCGATGATGGTGATCCAGCTATCAGCTTATAGGACATGAGGATGAAAGCCAAGTGAGAGTAGCACTATAGAATGTTAGCATCCTCTGAAGACTCATGAAGACAATGGTATTAGTTCCTGAGTGTTACTAATGTTCTTTTTAAATTGAGAGACAGATGAACATCTATCATGTGTAAGCAACCCTTATTTAGATTGCCTGTTATGCTCACTGAATTCCAACCCAGCTGAGACACACATTGCAAATAAATTCTCTTCATGCTGTTGATGCCTTTCCTCTGGAAAATTGTAATAATCTCTAAACTGTAAATTCTAAATTGTAAAACAGTTTGTAGCTTGTCGCCTGCTATCATGTTCTTGCTATTTATGTTGCCTACTTTTTATTAATTGTGATTATGGTGCTGTAAGTTCAAAAGCCTTGAATTAGCTTGCTTTTGCCAATATTATAAAAACATCAGTCTTCATCTTTCATGACAGTAAATACCTTTATTCCCCCTGATAGACCACTCCCTGACAACTGCAGGCATATCCAAACCTTTTCTGACCAACACTTCCTGTGCCTTTTCTTCTCTCTGTGCTCCTACATAAAGTTCTTTATTTCTCCTGTCATAGTTGTCACATTCTACCTAATATTGTGGCAAGTGACGTATACTTCTTTTGAAAGCAGAGCTTATATTTTACTTAGTTTTGAATATCTCAGACATTTATATGTAATCAATGATTAAGAATTATTACATAAGTAGATAGATGAATCAATAAGATGGATACTGGCAACAAAATCTTTTCTATTTCTCACTCCATTTCACATTTTTTAGTCCAATACTGGAAAATCTGTTGATCTTGGGGCAACAATAGAATCCTTGACTTTTTTACTAGTCACCTTGACTGTGTTCCACTCTGATTCTTAAATAATTTTCTAAGATAAAGAACAATGGAGTGTTTATGAAATTTACTTTACTTTTTTAGTGAAAAACCCTAAAAAGTAATGTATGCTAACATATGCTGTCTGTTTGCTTCTATTGAAAGAAGAAGGCAGGTTAATTTAAAACAAGTCAGATCACGTAAATCCTTTGCTTAGAATTGTTTGAGAGTTGCCAACAAAATACAGAATACTCAGTTAATTTTTAATTTCAGATAACACATACTATTTTAGAAATGCATATGTGCTGAATATTATGTAGAGTATACGTATACTAAAATTACTGAGATAATTTTTAGCATACGAAATATCCAAAATGGGACATATTTCTACAAAAATTTTACTCATTGTTTATCTTAAATTAATATTTAGAATTGTGTGTGCTATCTTTTTATTTGCTAAATATGGCAATTCTAGATGGGTTCCCATTCTCTGAGAATAACAGGAAACTTCTTACTATGGTCTGCTGCTCCAATTCTGTCCGATCTCCAGAACTAGGACCTTCGGCTTTTTCTCTTATTAATATCTCCTTTACTCTACTATTATTTCCTAACAGGCCAGGGACTTCTGCTTTAGAACCTTTGTTTGGGTAGTTTTTTCTATCAAGAAACTACCTAAGTCAGCCTGTTTAATGTTGCAAACCATTCTTATAGCATTCTTGATCCCCTTTAGTCTGTTCTCTTGATCCCCTTTAGTCTGTTCTACTTGTTTTTCCATAGCACTCATCTCTTAACATCTATATCTATTTGATATATTCTTTTTTGTCTACCTTTCTCACTAGACAAAGAGCTCTGTAATTGCAGAAATTCATATTCACCATTGTACTCTAATCACTTGAAACAGTGCTTGGCACATAGAAGTCATTCAGTTAATATTTGTGAAATGAATTATTAATAAACTGTAGGGCTATAAGAGATGCAAATAAAATAATCAGCTATCCTCTATGCAACAGAGCAATGATACAGTATAGGTAATTATGGATCAAATATACAAGCTAAAATGTGTTCTGTTTCTAGCCTATTCATGGACATTTGAGAGAAAAAGATATGTTCTTATGTAAGATAAATACAGACTAAACATTTTTTTCCCATTAAATGTAATAAATACCAGTCTGAATACTGTTCTTGCCTAAGTGCATCATCCTTTTGTTAGGTGTTATTTTCTGTTGGCTTCTTAGAACTGGAGTGTTCTTATATGACTCTACTGATGTCAGTAAAATAACAAAAATGTTCAAATGGAGGAGAGAGAACAATGGGCTTGTTTGACATTTTCACTGTAATCTCCTCTTTAGAAGGGTCAACATTATTTTTGTGGACAAGCATGGCAGAACAATCTGTACTAAATGTTGCAGATTTCAGAAAGCCCACTATATTTGTGTCCAGATATGTTTGTACCCAGTAAAATATTATCTCATTCATGTCCTAGATTCTAGGTCTCCATCTTAAAGATTGGATAAGTTTCTTTTAAAAACTTGCAAATAGGGCCTCCCAGGTGGTTCAGCGGTTGAGCGCTGGATTGCGAAGCTGCCCATAGCTTCTGAAGCGCCGGTTCAATCCCCGGCTGCTCCCCAGCCACCAGAGGAGGGCCCCACATGATGCGCAGACCTCAGCAGTGTACTGCTCCCGCTGCTCCCCTCAGCAGTGTACTTCGGTCCTTCTGCCTGCTCTGCTCCCCGCTCTGGCTCTGGTGAATCCTCTCACCCTCCCGCGTTTCTGACTGCACCCAGTGCTTGTATAAATAAATAAATAAATCTTTTAAAAAAAATAAATAAAAACTTGCAAAGAAAATTAAAGTTTTCATGGTGGTGATGAGACAGAGAGGGAAAGAAGGAATAATAACTGCTCTATAATAACTGCTCTGTTTCATATAGAATAAGGATATTTATATATTTCAGACACATAAATATGTATTTACTAAAGGTTAAGCCTTTATTAGGGGAAGTTGAGATGTTCAAAAATAACTGCTGATATATAAGTTCCTTGTCACAATTATCAAGTATCAGAATATAGACCCTAACCAACACATGTTTTATTATAAATATACAAAATATATTGATAAAAAAGATTGAATGAGAAAATAGAAGAAAATAATTCTGGTGGAGAAAAGTGTTTTCCTTCTCTGTTTTCTAAACTTGCTGCAACTTTATTATTTTACTTTTATGTTTAAATTTTAGTTAAAATAGTAGTGCAATGTAAAATGATTAAAATGAGGGCCATGTGGGAATGTGGGAATGCAACCATGGCAGTGGCATGCGAGCAAAGAACGCATGGGCTTGTATGGCATGACACAAGTCTCCAGAGGAAGAGTTCTGTATGTACCTGCTGATCCTTTCTTCCTGAACAAAATTATGGCAAGAAAACTTGAAAGACAATAGGGAAAAAATGAGTCTTGAACCTAAACAACCTAATAAAACTTTTTTATTTCTATTTTTTGTGGGGAACACAAATCATATTTTTTAGATATATGAAGTATTCAAGTTATAGTGATTTTCATTTAAATGTTTTATTGAAAACTCAGAATGTCTAAATTCACCTGGTTTAGAGAATGAATAACATTTAACTCTAAGTCAACCCAAGGCAGGCTTCATCTTCTTACATCTGCTTTTTCTTTCTTACAGTGTAGTGGAACTGCAGCCACTACTCAGATGTGTGCTAGGTGACTCTGTGCTCCTACATACCACTGGTGTGGGTGGGCAGATAGGCACCACTCTGTTGGTGGCTGTGTCTCTCTTCATTTGCATGTTCTGGTTGCTATCTTTTGTAGGAACTCATTTGAGAAGAAATTAAAGAAATCTGCCTTACAGTTCAGTCCAGACTGCCTGTAGAGTCTGCATGTGGTTTTCAAAGACACTGACAGCTAATGATAAAATGCTGCCTTTTCTTTAGCAAAATACCATTTGGCAGCTTCATGGACGCTATTGCTATGTTTTGACATAGAACTCATTATCTTTTTAGTCCTTTGACTTCATTGTCATCTCATACCATCAAAACCTCATCCTCATTACTATCTTTTTCTTTTACTTTTAAAAAAATCTCTACATACCTTCGTTCCTTCCAGTACTCATTAAATAGTAATGCTCTCAAATTTACCCTTTAATTTTAAGAAGGGACTGGTGGAACCCTTAAATACTTCAGTTTGCATGTTACTTGTTTTACCAATATAAAACATTTTTTTTTTAATAGAGGCATGTTTTCTTTCTTTCTTTCTTTCTTTCTTTGTTTGTTTTGTTTATACATGCACTGGGTACAGTCAGAAGCGCGGGAGGGTGAGAGAATTCACCAGTGCCAGAGCGGGGAGCAGAACAGGCAGAAGGACCGAAGTACACTGCTGAGGGGAGCAGCGGGCGGCAGGAGAGGTCTGCGCGCCATGCGGGACCCTCCTCCGGTGGCCGGAAGCAGCCGGGGATCGAACCGGCGCCCCAGAGGCCGCGGGCAGCTTCGCAACCCAGCGCTCAACCGCTGCGCCACTGGGGAGGCCCTATATAAAACATTTTTAAACTCAATTTTGCTCAACAGAATTAAGGATAATATAGTTTTACATTCTTGTTTTCCTTGAATAGTTTCATTTATACCTATTGTTCTGTAATCACTATTAATAACTCCCTTTTTTATATACTCAAGAATTTTTCCTAGGTTTTATGAAAAAGTGTATGGTCTTCTAGCTGTAGGAAAAAATGAAAATGGTAGGTCAAATTTGCATTTTATATGAATGATTAGAAATGTTATTACTCTCTTTCACAAAGAACTCTCTCTGGAAATTCTAAATTCAACTGATCATATTTGATATTCCTATTATGCATTATACAGAATTTATGCTTAATATCTGAGTAGCAAATTCAAAGTGAAGCAAAATATAGGGGAAGATAGTTTATATGTCAGGGTGCTAAGGTAATCCTCCCATATCCCTCTGGGTTCTTCTAGATTGGCAAATAAGCAAGTATCAGGCAGATTGATGAGAGAAAAAGTAAAAAAAAAGTTTAGTGAGAGCATGCATCCCTCCTGTGTAAGTAGGAGAGATCCAGGCAACTGAGGAACTTGCCTCATGACTACAGATACCACTTTAAATAGTTTAAGTTTGGGGGACTAAAGGGAATGATCAGTTAGGGATTTTTATCAAGGAAGACACAGTAAATAAAGGTATGCAGATATAAGTGCTACCATAGATTAGGAGATTAGTTGTTCCCCATATGGTAAGGGAGCCACCCTTACAGAAAGTTTACATGTAAGTGTCTTTTTTGAAGGCAACTTCTAAGCAAAACCCTTCCCATGAAGTCAACTTTTGTGCCCAAAAGACCTATTACGGTGTGACAGATAACTGCTCCCCACATATGTTTGTTGTTTAGGGATAGATATTAAGGGAAGTTGGGTATACAGTTCCAAATTTGTTACTTGCCCATAAAAATATTGACAGAACTCCAGTTAGTCATAAATATAGCTTATGTGGGATCTTGGTTGATGTTGCTACTTGTAATATTTGGTACTTTGTTGCCTTTACCTAAGATGTCCTGGGACAGACAAAATGAATGATGCTTACTAGCAAGACTTGCACACTAATTTCTATAAAACCCTTTCATAATTATTCCCATATTATTACATGCTCCTTCAGTAGTGTTTCTGAGTGCCCACTGCTTTATTTTTTTTTTTTTTTTTTTTTTTTTTTTTTTATAGAGGCATGTTTATTTATTTATTTATTTATTTGTTTGTTTTTGTTTATACATGCACTGGGTACAGTCAGAAGTGCGGGAGGGTGAGAGAATTCACCAGAGCCAGAGCGGGAAGCAGAGCAGGCAGAAGGACCGAAGTACACTGCTGAGGGGAGCAGCGGGCGGCAGGAGAGGTCTGCGCGCCATGTGGGACCCTCGCTGGTGGCCGGGGAGCAGCCGGGGATC
This sequence comes from Talpa occidentalis, assembly GCF_014898055.3. NCBI lineage: Eukaryota > Metazoa > Chordata > Mammalia > Eulipotyphla > Talpidae > Talpa > Talpa occidentalis. Next base: position 25,708,341 of record NW_023604972.1, read on the forward strand.
GAACCGGCGCCGCCGAGGCCGCGGGCAGCTTCGCAACCCAGTGCTCAACCGCTGCGCCACCGGGGAGGCCCAGTGCCCACTGCTTTAAACTACACAAATTGTTTGTTACTAATTTTCAATTTAAGCAAACATTACTTATGATTATAAAAACAGAAGCTCCATGAATATCAAAGAATAATATTGTTTCTGGGTGAATAACTATGTTTTGTAATTAGTATACTGTCAAAAGCATAAATTACACTAAAAATGAAAATATTGTCTACAATTTAAGAAACCTATCCTGTATTATATTCATACAAGGTTTATTTTCTTATCCAGAATCCAAATAATGTGAAATGGCAGGTAAATGAGCAACCTTGTCCTCTATTTTTATGAGAAAGGGTAGATGACATTGTTGCAATTGTATGGGGAATATAAAAATAAAATTTATATAAAAAAACTGATATCAAATAATCCATAGGGTCTGTTTTATTACCCTTGCAGAAATCATTTGATTTCTCATAACTTCTATTCTTACTCTGTAAAATAAGATATTAAAGAGAATATTCCTATAAGACTGAAATATTTTAATTATAAAATATTATTGATAACCAGAATGTACAAATTAATAGTTCCTGGCACAAAGTGGGAATTCAACAAACATTATATAAAATGAGTTCTTTGTTCAAGGAATTTATCACTTACTAAAAGGACTTGGGCCAATACACAATACACTGCATGTAAAATAGAGTAAGTCCAGAGTAAAGAAATATCATCTTCCTGACTCCAACCCCATTTACAGGTAAAGGGGAGCAGAATTTGTCATCTTTGTTGTAAGGATTATTTTAGGCTGATTATTTTTAGGAAATAGCAAAAACAGGCATAAGGAATACTGAAAACCCAGTAAAAATTATCCTTTTGTAACATACTTTCATCTTTAAAAGAGAAATCACTGCTGGTGAGGTTGTTATCCTCTCTGTACTAGGGAGAGAAGAATGACTAAATCTCTAGAAACATTTATCAATGTAGAAGACAAGGACATTTATACTCATAACAACTATTCCCATGTCACTATACTTGCCCTGTAAATTCCATCAACAGACTTTCCTTTATACCCTTACAACACCCTAACATTTTTTTCATTTTTGTCATTAGTTAAAGATGGTACTTAAGGAGTCAGAACACAAGAGAAAATTCTCCTCCTCACATCTGGATTCTTCTCAAACTGGACAGATGAATAAATTAACTTTGAATAGATAAGGAGGAGAAAAAGGTCAAACTGAATAACATGCTTATGGAAAATTCACATGGTTGCAAATTATAGAGTAAAATGAAGCAGACCAGGGGTATTTATCCTCTTTTTTAAGGGATAAATTGAAAGGGACCTTAAGGGGGGCTGGGGGGGGAGAGAGAGAGAGAGAGAGAGAGAGAGAGAGAGAGAAAGAGAGAGAGAAGGAGGGAGAGAGAGGTAGATTTCACAGTACAGAAATGAGGGGGGGTAACCCCATTCTTTTATTCCTAAAGTAAAAAGATGAGTTTCTCAGATAAAGAAGACATAGTTGAAATCACAGGCACTTGAATAAAATACCTAAAATAGTATCCTCCCTAAAGATGCAAGCAAAGTCACAGATTATTAATCACATTCCCACTGAATTTCTTTTGACAGTTAAATCACAGAGACAAAGAACACAATACCATGATGATCCAAACCACCTGTTCTACCTGGTGGATGCACAGTAATTGTGAGCTTTCAAAATGTTGGAAAAATAAAGATAACAACAGAAACCTGAACCATCATGCTGACTAGCAGAAAAATCACCCTTTTCTGACTCAGGACTCCCTTATAAAAGCTTTATCCAGTATCCTAATATTAGAGACAGTCTCTTTGGATCATGAGGCCAGCTATCTCCTCAGAATAGTTTCTTGAATTTACCTTGCTTTCCTAACCCTAGCTTTTTTGAGGCAAGGACAACCTCTCCTTAGCCTCTAGGGACTTCATTGCTCTGAATTTAAAATAATATGCATTCTTTAGACTCATTTGACATTTGGTTTACCATATCAAGGTCATATTCCTGAAATAGGTCTTCTCTGAGCATATTAAGAAAGCCTATCTGACTCTTTTGGAGAGTCTTAGCCCACAGAGGTGATGCTTCAGGTCATTCTGAGGAGTTACTCAGTTTTCCTGTATATCTCTTATGTATACAGAAGGTATACAAATGATTAAGCTATTTTTTTAAATGTCCTGGTAATCTTTTATTGCTAAAGGTAGGATGATCTCAGCCAAGAATCTAGATGATTAGAAGGAAACTTCATTTTTTTCCTCCCACAATAGATTTCAGCATACATGTAATTGCAACCCTGTTTTGTTACTCTGTGTGTTGGTTAGTAGTCCCTAGATGAGACTCTGAAAATTAGCAAACATTTCTTTCCTTCTCTTCAACATAGATCTAAGTATTATTTCATTTATTCTCTCCCCTCTAAACCCAGCCAAATAATTTTTTCCTTCTCAATGAATTTATTAAAAACCAAAGAAACCATCTCTAATAACTGTGAAACATGAAAGGATTCACTTAATTTTACTGTAAACCTGATTATTACAATAGCGATATACAAGCACAAAAAATAGGGTTCCCACTTGTAATCTCAGCAGGATATCAGGATTTAGGATTCTTTTACTTATGTTGCTGGAAGGCTCTTTCCTGGCAGCACCAAAACTGATGCCAGGCAAAACTGAGGGGTTTCCAGGGACCTCAAACGTCAAAAGAAAAAACCCATGTTGCCCATTCTAAAGGTTTGACTATCCATGTGCATAAAGGTTAAAAAAAATAAGCTCACATATTTTTAATTGGTAAAAAGTTAAAGGTGTGGGAAGGAGAGAGGGAACAGTAGAGGGGAGAGAGAGAGAGAGGAAGGAGGAAGAAGAAAGGATTTCCATTAAGATTCCTGATCATCCTCCAAAGGCAGCCATTTCCTAGTAGACAAATAGCCATTAATCAGGCAGATCTCAGAGTTGAGGTGCCAGGAGAATAAGTTCAAGGTACCCCGTTGGCAGGGAAAAAAAAAAAAAGCAAGTGCAATCGGTTGAGTAGAGATCAGAAGGCTGGGAAAGAGGAGACCTGAAATTCATGATTTATTCAAACTGGATAATCCAATACAAATTCAAGATGATTACTGCCTGCCTCTCAAAAAAATTAGCTTGCCAGGATCAAGGACCAGGAGCAGCCTCCCCATGTGTCTGCCCTTCCACTCAGTTCCACACCAATATATATTCACCATGCTTTTTCCTCCCCAGCTGTCTCCCATTCTGGAAGTATGGTTCGTGGCATGATGGGATTTGTAATCCACAGCATCTGAGATGTTGATAGAGTAGAAGTGAGGGCGGGGAAATTGACATCTGTTCCAGTAGCCATGGCAACTGTCTTCATCCTTTCATGGAGACACCTCCTGTAACACTTCTGACCATTGGAACATCATAGTTGCAGCATTTCACCCTTGGGTGCAATCAAAAACAAAAGTTAAATGTGGTATTTGATGGCCAAGTGACAAGTAAAACTTCATTCCCTCTCAAAAATTTGGCAGGAGGGATGGGAGCAGGAATTAGGGAGTTTTTATTTTTCTTTAAAATCAATCAGTGAGGGCCTCCCCAGTGGCGCAGCGGTTGAGCGCTGGGTTGCGAAGCTGCCCGCAGCCTCTGCGGCGCCAGTTCAGTCCCAGGCTGCACCCCGGCCCACCGGAGGAGGGTCCCACATGGCGCGCAGACCTCTCCTGCCACCCGCTGCTCCCCTCAGCAGTGTACTTGGGTCCTTCTGCCTGCTCTGCTCCCTGCTCTGGCTCTGGTGAATTCTCTCACCCTCCCATGCTTCTGACTGTACCCAGTGCTTGTATAAATAAATAAAAATAAATCTTTAAAAAAATAAAAAACTAAAATCAATCAGTGAATCACAACTCCAAATGATCCCCTACCAATAAGTTTATCTAAGCAGATTGCAATATTAATTCACCAATTGCCAGTAAATGGAAATGAAGGTGACAAAATCATTTATTTGCACTTATTCTACTAAATTTCATTGGTATCTTGACCTCGTAAATGTGTTGAGATGAAAGCATATTCTAAAGAATAGTAATGTTTCTGGAAAATATTTTTATGATGAGATATTTTGATATTAAAAAAAAAGAAACTACAGGAGTTGGAGTTGTTCACATAAGCCCCATAAAGACTTAATACCTAACCTTATTACAGTTTCAGTCTCTCCCCAGTAGAATTTTAACAGTCAATCTAGAGTGTCCTAGTTGGCACTCATGAAGTCATATGAATGGTAGGCCCTCCTTCCTTCCCCTATGGGAAGGCTATTTTGCCCAAAATAATCTTTCTTTTCTAATAACTTTGTCTCATCCTCTTTCTGCCTATATTTTGTACAATCCCTTGCAGTGCCTTTCCACATATATAAATGGGGTGCTCCTAGATTCAGGAATCATTAAATAAAGAAAATTAGATCTCTAAGTTTATTTGCATATATATATATATATATTTAAACATTTAGATTGAGTCCAACTAACTAGGGTAAAAATTAAGATGGCCATATACCAAGAGATTACAACAGCATTATAAAAAGGCAAGCTTTTTGTTGTATGTATAAGTATACTAAGATTTTGTGATAGACCTAGCAGTGACCAAACTGGTTTAGCATCTGTAGCCTATTACTGTAATAGCCTTTCCCTGGTGCCAAATCTGCTCCTCAAATATAGCATTTTCAAAAATTGGGTGAGGAAAATTGATTGAGGGGACAGTGATCTGGAGCCAAATGAAGCTGAGCTTTACAGAAACAGGATTAAAGAACAGGACTTCTAGTTTCTCAAGTTGATTTTAGAAATATCAGATATATTTTAGTAGAAATCTCAAGAAGATAGGTTGGTCAATACTTGAATTAAAAGCTGTTATACTATTTGTAATCTTTTCTGTTACATATTTTTGGGAACCAAACCAAAGGTGAGGCAGAGTAAAATAGAAAGGAGTGATTTCACTGAGTTGATCATTCTCTGTAGCTTGACTAGTAGTGTTTGTCCAGTTATGTTAAGATAGGTTGAAAATTGAATATAGTGTGAACAAATACTACTACCTTGTGCCCTATAGACTAATCAGATTTTATCACACTCATCCAGAAAGTCAAACACCTCATTACAGCTGTTTACTTTATTTAAATATGCAGTTTTCCATAAGATTAGAGTGTAAAAAAAGGATAAAATCTAGAGATTATAAAATGTTTCATCTTAGAATTCTTAAAATCAAATGAAATCTTACCAAAACCTCAAATCTATAAGCAGGTAAACTGTATATAATGATTATTTTGGTTTTTTGTTTCGTACCACCAACCCTTAGCCCTATTGACACTTCTTCCTCCCCCTTGCTTTTTTTTTTGTTGTTGTTGTTGTTGCTTTATTTTTTTTATTTTTTTAATTTAAATTTTATTTTTATATTCCCCATACAATTACAACCCCTTTATTTTTACCCCAAGCCCTCCTTTCCCCACCCCCACCCCCAACCCCCATAGAGCGTCTCTTGTTCATAGTTGTTTGTTGATTTTGATATTTTCTTTCTTATAGTTATTCTTTTTCCTGGTCCCTTATTTAAGTTTTCTAGATTCCTGCTATGAGTGAGACCATCCGGTATTTTTCTTTTTCTTTTTGGCTTATTTCGCTGAGCATGATCCCTTCCAGCTCCATCCATGTTGCTCCAAATTGCATGTGTTTATCTTTTTTGAATGCTGATTCTTATTGAACAATTTTAGAGTAAATGGACATCCACTGGAATTAATATGTAAATACTGTCATTCACAGAATGATACAGGCTTTTTTCTACTTTATTTTTCTGAAAAATGTTTCCTTATTAACTATTATGAGGTTGCATTTTTTTGGCAACTTTTGTACACTTGAATGCAATTTTTGACCACCTATATGTTCATATACTTTGTCCTTTTACCTGCTAAATGGCTAAATTTTTCTTATCAATATGTAGAAGCTTTGCATTTTAGATATATCAGCCTTTTGAGAATATGTGATGTGAATGTTTTTTCATTTAATTACCTGTGTTTGAGTGTTGTCATATTTTTAATTAATAGTGTCTCAAAAATTCAAGTAAACATTAAGAGTAAAGACAGATATGAAGAGATGAAACGTTACTGACTTGTACTTTGACAGCGCTCTTCAGTAAACAATAATGCAAATAACATCAATATGTACATTTAAACTTGACAGTAGCCACATTATGGAAAAATAAAAGAAAAATATAATGTTAATACATTTAATCCAATATACCCAAAACATGATCACTTCAACTTGTAATATTAAATTATTTAATGATAAATTATTTTGATTTTTTAAAATATGATTTTCTCAAAAGTCTTCAAAATCTGGTGTTTTTCTTACACTAACAGCATGTATAAATTTGGACACTAATTTTCAGTGTTAGAGTGTCTTTAGAATTAGGTTTAATGGCAAAATAATGTGCACCATTTCAGTTTTTTAAATCCAAAGTCATGCAAATTAATTTTAAAATTGAGATATTGATTTACAGTAGCCACGTTACAAGTGCTAAATAGTTGCAAATGGAGAGTAGCTATGGCAGGACTCTAGGTGTGGGTCTTTTGGCTTTATATGTATTATAAAATTTTTACTATCAATAGAAAATTTCTATTCTGGAGGGATTTTCCAGGTCTCTCCAAGCCATAAGTATATAGGTTTGTACATTATTGTTTATATTTTGTTGGAATGGAGGAAGAGGAAACATTAGGAATTGGATACACCTATATTTGAATATAATCCAATAGAGAATGATACATAATAGACCTTGGTTGGCTCAACAGGTCACTTTCATAGTTGTTGGAATCCTGCAGCTCAATTTCCAGTGGGGTTATGAGTAGGCCATTCCTCCCCAGGAATCAATTTAACTCAATTCTGACATTATTTAACTGAAGATAGCATCAGATTCAGATATTATTAAGGTAACATCAGGTAAAGGGTTCAGTCTCCTAAGACCAATTTCTAGAGACTGGCGGCAAACCCCACATGGTTATTTGGACCTCTAACTAACTGGTTACATATGGGAGGTCTGCATGACCTCCTCCTCTACCTTCAGTGCCTATCACAAGGCCAAATTATTTTCTGGGCTTATGATTGACTGCATATAAATCACAGGTTCCCAGGACACACCTTAAGGTTTGATTAATTTGCTAGAATTTTACACACAACTCAAAACCCATTTAATCATGCTAGATCACTGATTAATTACAAATGATATTAAAGGATACAAATCAATAGTCAAATGGAAGAGATATATAGGGCAGGCTATGGGGAAATGCATGAAGATGGCGTATCCTCTCAAGGCATACCACTCTCATCCAAATCTTCATGTGCCCATCAACCTCAAAGCTCTCATAAGTCCCCTAGTTTTGGGCTTTTTTGGAGGCCTCATTACCTAGTCCTGATTGATTAACTCATTGGCCATTTGAAATTGAACTCAAGAAACACCCTCTTTTTCCAAGCTGGAGGTCAGGGAGCTGGAACTGGGAAGACCCAAATCTATATTCAAATTACACCCCCAGCCCCAGTCTCCAACCTTAGGCACTTTCCAAAAGTTATCTCATTAACATAGCAAAAGACACCTGAAAATTTAGGAAATTCCCAAGCTGTGACTCAGAAACTGTAGATTGAGATCAAATATATGAGAAATATATTTATTTGGTGATCTGAGTGACCAAATATATATGCAGTTTAAGAATTGCAATGTTGTACTTATGGAAAATAATTCAACTTATCACAAAATAGATAATCCAAATTATTTACAATCCAAAAATAATTGAAATTTCTAACCGGGTATTTTTTTTTTAAGGTCTACTTAGAGCATTCATGAAAGGTTAGGCTGGTGTGGAATACAGCGGGGACTTGAATAGTCCACGAACATTAAGAGTCTTTGCAACAATGTGACACTGCAAATAGCATGATGCATGATGAAGCTATGTGCACTTAAGTAAAGCAACTATAACTGTAAATGTCAACTTTGCTTCCAGAAATTTGAGCCCAGGTCTCATTGTACACTCTGGTTATTTTTGTGGCCAATGAATCAATGCAAAGTATTGTAATAAGATAGATAAAATTCTATCTGCGGTACAAGCACCTATTCAATAAATGTCTAGTCCAAACAGATGAGGTACAAAGCCAAGATATGCCAGGTCACCAGCTTCCACTGGGTTTGATGGATGTTGCCATGTGAACAGCACTCTGTTAAAATATACTTGGTTGAGGACTGTGACTGTTTCCTGTGAATAGACACAAAACTTAGTGATACATTTGGAAACTAGCCCCAAATAAGACTACTAAAGAGAATGTGCACTGCTAAATGTTTTCTTAATGGGTGTCAACATGGATTTGATGAATTTGAGGGTATTTTAGCACACACCTGCAGCAGATGGCCTGTGCTTTTCAGCTGCTCTTATGATTTAACTACAAGTATTTTAAATCCCAGCTGTCAGCCCATAAGCACTGACCGTGAATGTTAAGATTCACAAACAGCATTGCCAATGGCAAAAACACACTTGCTGGGGTCATCCTATAGTGGGAACTATGACTCAGCTAACCTTTTTGCTATGGGTTACTTAAAGATGCCAGAAGAAATTGCAAAAGAACCAACTTTATCCATTTCATGGTAGTGTCAGAGACATGGATCTTCTCTCCTGAGATGAAAACTTTTGACAAATGAATTAAGAGAACATTTTGTGATCTAATACTGATTTTAGTCCTTTATATTTGTGTATGACTTTGTTGGTCTCAAAATATTTTTACAACCATCATCTCTTTTCGCTACTAAAATATCCAGGAGAAATAAACAGGAAAAAGGTACTATTTTTCTATTTAATAATTGAAGAAACTGAAACTCAGAGAGGGTTTGTGCATGTTTAAATTGATGAGCTCCAAGTGGCATCTTTGATAAAATAATAAGGGAAATTCAACTAAAAAATTAATTGGGGTAAGAACGTAATCGTCAAGAGACTTCTTATAGATGCCAGGTATTTAATTTCTTTAGGTTAAGACTTCTGATTCTTAATATCATGCCATGAAAAATAGCTTGAAGACAAGATCCTTAGAATAAGGATAAGTGGATGAAAAAAAATATGTGGATTATTCTATTTAAGGCAGAATTGCATTAATACCCTCTCTCTTCTTTGTAATAGAGTCCTTGATTTTAAGTTGGCACATGTCCATTCTGAAAAGGACAGTACTGCTTATCTTTCATTGTACTGAATTCTGGCAAGTGTGGTTGAGCTAATGGGAATATATTTGTCAGTTAATAGGAACAATTCTGTTTCTTCCAAGCATGGGATAAATTAGTACAGAGAATTGGGAAGTTACTCAATAATTGCAAGAACAGGGAAACAAAAGTCAAGGAAACTACTAGTGATTTTCTTAGCTTGAACTAACAACTTGAGTGGTTTTTTTGAGTTTGTGGAAATTATGAAGACGTTCTGGAAAGATCCCATCAGTGATACCTGTTAGCAGCAGCAAAGTGAGACCTCATCGAACTCCCTGGGAAGCGGCTATGCATCACACATTGACAACATATCTGGCTATACTCACCTCTGACGAGTATGACCTTTCCTTTTTTCAACATCTGAATCTCATATGTCTTTCCTTGGAAAAAACTCTAACCTTGAGCCATTAGCAAGAGAATTTTGGGAAATGCAATTCCTGACTTCTGTTTTGTCTTGCAGAGAAATCTTAATTGTGGTAATATTTATTTGCAAATACACAGTCCAACACATTCTATGTCTTTGTTCAACTTAGCATTCATAAATGACTTTTACCTACATTTAACTTCTAAATAACAACAGTAATACCACACTTTGCCTAATATAATACAATCCCTCTTATGTAAATGAAAAATCAAAGTCTTGTGTGTCACATTCTCATTGATAGTGTGTACATTTTTTTTTGTTAGTACATACTCCCTTTGGTTATACAATAATACTATCTATGATAAATACAATATATGATATATAGTTACATGATAATAGTATCTACAATACTATTATTAATATATGTAATATTTAGCAGAAAGGGAATGTGAAAAGAAAAAAATCAGTAACTATATGTATATATGTATGTCATGCCAAAGTAAAATATACATAGATACTACTGTCTTAAAAGTCATGCAGCTGTAGCTTACATGTAAAACTTCCTTATTCTACTAATTTTTCTTTTGCCCTCAGATATTACCTCAGCTGGTCATAGTTTTTTACTATGCATAATCCTAACCTTTGCTATTGAAATGATTGTGGTATTTGTTATTCTGCATATGTTGCATTGGCATAGTTTGTAATTACTTTTTTCCACTGAATATGGGTGCACAAAGTTGTGTTCTCAGTACTATCCTGGATTCCAGACATACCTCTTCATTTCCCTGTATGTGGTGGAAAAGTTATTTCCTCTTGATAACCAGGAACAAACATCTTGCTCAGAATACTCCTTTATTCCTGCTTGTAGATTCAGTTTCATGAAGTGTGCAAAATGTTTTCATGGACATTTCAACGTTCAGTTCAAAAAAACCTCTTAATACCCAGGTTGAAACATTCCTTTTTTTTTTTTTTTTACGAACTTAAATCTCTAAAACCTGCCATGTTGTAGGGAGATGAAACAACTATTTTTCTAGTCAACTATTAGAAGAAGAACCTATTCCATTTCTAACATTTGATTCCTAATTGAGATTAAGGGAGAAAGAATTTCCCACAAATTACTGATTTCCAACCCAATAGGTATGTGTTATTAGCTGACTCTGCCAGGGAGTCTTCAGTTCTCACAAAGCAATTCCTAAATTGTCAGTATATTATTATATGAGCCTTTTTGGGTCACTTTTATTCCAACTTAGTGCTAACTTTTACATCAATTCTATCTTGTTAATATCTTTAAAAATGCAGTACCACTTTATGTTGTCAAAAAACCTATAGAAAATCCATTTTTTAAATTTCTAGATTAAAGCTACATGTCTGTTTTATTTTATCCTGTGCTATCAATGTGGTAAAGGGTAGAAGAAGGCCAATGTTATTATCATTTAGGTGTTTTTCAAATTAGACATTACTAAATAACATTAGCTACTCTATCCTGACAAATTTTTAGAAATCAGCAGAAAACAAGATACAATTAAAATATATGTGTATAAGTATGTGTGTGTGTGTGTGTGTGTGTTTACACACACCTTTTGAGAGGAAAAACAGAAAAGGAAGATAAACACATAAGCACAGTATGAGAATTCATCTGACCTTCATCTAGGTATCCATCACTACCCTCATTTTTAGAGTTATGGTCATAAACATTTATTGCTGTCACTATGTTATCTATACTTATATGTCCATTGTATCTATATCTGTATCTGAAGTCCTCTAACTTTTTATTTGAGATGGTATTTTTCTCTGCTTCCTAGACATATATAGCCTTTGATAATCATTTATTACTTATTTCGTAGGTTAGTGTGATGAGATCATGACTTAATACCCTAGTATGATTTAATAATAGTTTTTTTTTTATGCAGTACCTAGCACACAATAGGTCCCCAATAAATGCTAGACAAAATATTGATAATTACACATGTGGTATCTTCATGTTATTATCAAAACACCTGGGCATTCCTCATACACATTTCATGCAGATTTAGAGTTTGCAACTCTCTTCCTTTAGAGAGAAGCAGTGTACCTATCTTGCTGTGTTTTCAAGAGTGTAAATGGAAATTAACAATTCTTGGGTAGATGCTAATGTTTGGGTCATGTGGCCATTAAAGGATAATGGGGAGCATACATTTCCCCTTTTGTTTTTTATGTAATTATATGTCCCTTACTTGGTTTTCTAGTTTGTGAATTTGGAAATCATATTTGAAATATGGAATGTCTTTGAATAACATGCTCCAAGCAGAACTGTGTTAAGTTAAAATAACGATAGTTAGCATGATTAGCTCTTATTATATATCAGGCACTGGTTAAATCATTTTACTATGATTGCTCATTTGATACTCAAATTATCCATATAAGATATGTGATGTTATTTTCATTTTTCGATAAGAAAACTAAAGCACAAGCATATATATCAATTAGTTTCTGATTACTTCAAATTTAGTGCCATAATCTACTTTGTTCTCATCTTCTGTCCTTGGGGATGGCTGCATGTCCTCTATTGTGGTAGAATTGTATATAGCCCTGCAAGGTTTGAGTAGCTTTTGGCTCCTCATAACTCTTTCATGCAATAGTACTAACATATGTGGAGCATTTGTTTTCTCTGTGCCAGGCACTTCTCTAAGCTCTTTACCTTTTTTAACTTATTTAATCCTCACTATACTCTATGAGTAAGCAACAATTGTTGCTTCCATTTTGCTGATGAGGGAACTCAGGCAAAGAGAAGGTAACCTATCTGCTAAGACACACAGTGTAGACCTGTCAGAAATAACCTTCTGCAAAAGTTTAGCTTTTTGTTCTTTTGAAGACACATGAATGCCTATGTGTGCCTACTAAGCACTGTGCTAAATACTGGGGGTGAAAATAGAAATTATTCAAATAAAAACATATTATTTATTTCAAGGAGCCCTCAGTCTAGTAAAGAAGAACAATAAAGAACCTACATGAGGGAGGGGAAGGCTAGAGAAGCAGAGGGAAGAAGCGGAGGGGTAGAAAGTGAAGGGAGTAGAGGGATGGGGAAAAAGTGTCTGGACTGGAACAAAAAAGAACTGATTAGAAGTCATCAGAATAATGACAGAAACTTGCAATAGAAAATTAAATCAGAGATAGACCATGACCAGCTCTGAGGTCTGAGGAAGAGAACAAATTACAACTTGCCCCTTAGGAGACCTCAGCAGATGGTCTCAATTTAGAAAGTAGATGCTCAGTATATGTGCCAAAGAACACCCAATATCACAGTGGGTATCAAATCTACAAAAATTAAAGGACCATGGAGTGTGGCAAATAGTTTCTTAAAGAATTTGGAAAACTGCCCACAAGAGAATAAATATATTTAAAAATACATAAACATGGCATCGAAGGAGTTGAATGAAATGAGTGAATTGTATGCAGGTGGATGGAAACTAGACTTTTGGTAGGGATCATGATGTAGTGAATACAGTTGTCAAATTTAATGCTGTACACATGAAACTTACCTTAATACCTTAAACCATTGTTACTTCAATAAAAAATTACTCAAGAGCAAAAGGACTTAGTGCTTTATAACAATAGCCAATTATTTAGTTAATGATTCTCTGTGTTAGCAAATTGATCTGGGTTCACTTGTGAGTTCTTTCATGACTGGTCACTTTTGTGATGCTGTGTTTAGAGATAAAGAGGGGACTCTGCTTCAGGGGTTGAGTAGATGTTGGCTGGAGTGATAATGATGTTTCTCATGTAATACCATTAGAAGACCATGCTAGACTTGTTTACATGCCAAGTCTACAGTGTGGGTACATGAGAGCAAGTTCTAACTTTGGAAGTAGCAATGCTCCAGTTCCAACTACATTCTCCTGGTTAAAGCAAGTCACACACAATGCCAAACAAGATTCAGAGCATGAAGTACTGTACCCCATATTTGATAAGTAGAGGTACACAGTTCCATTGTAATGGGATATGGACATTAGGAGGAATGCATAATTGTGATAATTGTGGCCTACCTAGCAGGACAGAGGGATAGAGTTATGAATCTGAATTTAAGTATCCTAGGGATTCTTGAATCTACCAAATCCAATTATTTGAACATCATCCATGCTACTCTTTCAAAGTTATAGTAAAACAAATTACTAGCGTTATTAGACGTCCAAAGGTATGCTGAATTTCTAAATCTATCTGTCTTCAGGTGGAGAATGCAGTGCTGTAAAACATCTGTGAGTTAGTCTGAAAAATTTTTAAATCTTTTACCTGGTGGGATATTCAAAGTGAGGGACAGAGGTTAAAGAACTTTATTCTGAGAATTTGTTAACTGTAATGGCTTTGAGCTATCTCTTCTAAAATGTATTCATTTTCATATAGCAGGTGTAGAAAGATTATTCCTTGATTGTGACTCTAAAATTGTCTCATCTTACTCTAAATTTAAGCAGTGATTAAGAAACCATTTGAAATCCTTCTATAAGTCAGGCAATTTGCTGTAAGAATCGATACACGTGACAAAAAGACATGCTCTCTGCCCTGATGCAAGACATAAAGATATACATTCAATACTACGCAAATGTGTATTATGATAGAGGCACAAACAATGTAATTTAAAAGAGTAGATTAACCTGTCTTGAACTTCGAATTGGGGTGTTTGGAGATTGGAGGAATATTTATTTATAACTTTGAAATTTTGAAAGATGCATTTCAATAACTAAGTAATGATGGGTGTTCGAAAAGGGGTATATAAAGTACAAGGAGAATATGAAGCACTAGAGGAATAGCAACTAAAGGAGATTTTATAGTTTTGGTTGTCTGGATGAGGAACACTGAGGAGGGCTGATATAAGAGCAGTGACAGAAAGGCTAGAAAAATGGATTGGAAAGTCATAAATGAGATAAGAATTAGTGACTGACTGGATATGAGGGTCAAGAAACAAGGAGGAGTTGAAGATAACTCCCAGATACTTCCCTTAGGCTTATGTAAGTGTACAGGTATATAACTAGGTTTCACATGCATATGGTACATATATACTATCAATGCATAGAAAGAAAGCAGAAGAGGAATTCCCATAGAAATCAGTACAGAGATAATTTATGTGCAATCTTATTCATTGCAGCATCAGAATTTAAAGTAATACAAAAATACAGATACCATTGTATATAGAAATAGAGAACCAGAACTAAAGAAGTTTCTAATACAGATCTAGAACTTGTAGATTTTTGTAGCTATTTTATAGCAATACTTTAAATTGTAGGCTTAGATTTGTAGGTTTAGGTATTTGTTGTTCAGATTTGTAATCTATTTGATTTAATACTATGTTGAAAGTATTTCCAAACCATTTTGTAAAACATTTCAAATACACATTTTATAAAGGCTACATACCATTATATCCCATGATGCCTTCCTACTTTAATCATTTCCCTAATGCTTAGTATAATTCAAATTATTATATTTAAATCTTTTGCTACACCATTGTTTAAGCAAAGGATGACCTATTTAGGACATTTTCCTTCACCGGGAGCCTTTCCTTCGCCTGTTCTCTCAGGAGGATAACAGTTATGTGATTATTTATTCCAGAACTTAAAATGTGCTTGAACTCATAAACAAGAAGACACTGACACCATTTTTTCCCTGATGTTAATAGGTTACTTCACACTTGTCAGCAAATTTAGACTTAAAGAAGTTATGTGATATTTCTCTTTCAAGTCAACCTCTTTTAGGAAAATGTAATTCTTAGATATTACATTACAAAGGTAACTGGGAGTTTGGGAGTTCAAGAGACATGAAGAATTTATTTTTTTATTGTGATATGGTTGAAATATAGTATTAGTTTCAAATGTTAATATGATGTTTCAGTATTTGTATATATTTTGAAATGATCGCAATAAGTCTAGTTATTATCTGTATCCATTCATAGTTATAAGCTTTTTATTTTTTCCTGTGTTACACAATTCCAATTCCACATTGGAATTTTTCACGTTCTACATATAAGTGAGACAATATGGTATTTATTTTATGTGTCTGAATTATTTCAACTAGCACAATGCTTCAGGGTCCTTTCAAGTTGTCTTAAAGACATGATTTCCTTCTTTTTTTTATGGCTGAATAACATTCCATTGTGTGGGTATATATGTTAGACAGATAAAATAGGTACCTGTATTATATATTAAATGGATATATATGTGTTATATGAATATATTTTTTTCATCCATCAGTGGACATTTAGGTTGTTTCCATAACTCTTTGCTTTTGAGTTATCTATGTTCTTCAAGTTTTAGATATTAATCCTTTATCAAATATATGATTTGCAAACATTTTCTCTTATTCACTAGCTTGTTTTTCCATTTGGTAGATGGTTTTCTTTGCAAAGCCTTTTCATTTGATGTGGAGAAAGAGCAAGGGAGAGAGGGAGTCAGTATTGATCTTCATTCCTTAATGGCTTTTGGCATTTAAAGATAGTAGTATTTCTCATAAAATCTAGATTTTTTTATATTCTTAAAAAATGGAAATTCTAGAAATTATGTTCCTAAAATTACTAAACATCACAGCATTTCTGTATTTTTTCCTGGCAACAAGTAGGTAAACTTGAGTGGGTGATGTGTTTCTACATTTTGTTTAGTTGTTCTTAGAAGACTCATGAACTTTCAACTTGGCTGCAATAGGATACTTTACTTGCCTTGTTTCTGTAAATATTTGATTTTTAAAATCCTATTTATATATTATTTTTGTAAAAAGCATTTCAGACAGAGAATCTATTTGACCATCATCTTCACTGATGCTACTATGGGAAACCAAAGCAATTGGCTTGTTCAATTACTTTAGTCAACATATCAATTTAGAGAAAAGTCAGCAAAATTGATAGTCTAAACCTGAGCAAATGTTTGAATGGATAAACTATTCCTGTCAGAGCAGTAAGCTCAGTAAGTCTATATTGATGCAGCATTTATTATTATAGGTGTATCAGAGATTTTACTTTTGTCAATTCTTGCACATCACTGAGAGTGATGATTTATGCTTGAAGTGTGCCTTACACAGGAGACCATTATCTCAATTTTATGTTGGGTGACATTCTTGCCACCTATTCCATATTCAATTTCTTAGAGAAAGTAATGTTTGAGTACTTGGTCAGATGTATCACAGATTTTATTTTAATTTTTTATTATAAATTTTATTTTTACATTCCCCATACAATTGTGACCCCCTTATTTTGACCCCAATTCCTCTTCTCCCTGCCCCTCATCCCCCATAGTGTCTCTGGTTCATAGTTGTTTGTTGATTTTGATTTTTACTTTCTTATAGTTATTCTTTTTCCTGGTCCTTTATTTAAGTTTTCTAGATTCCTGCTATGAGTGAGACCATCTATTATTTTTCTTTTTCTTTATGGCTTATTTTGCTGAGCATGATCCTTTCCAGCGCCATCCATGTTGCTGCAAATTACATGTTTTTATCTTTTTTGAATGCTGAGTAATATTCCATGGTGTATATGTACCACATCTTCTTGATCCAGTCATCTATTTTTGGGCATTTGAGTTGTTTTCAAAGCTTAGCTATTGTAAACAGTGCTGCTATACACATAGGGGTGCAGGTGCTCTTTGGAATTGGTGTTTCTGTGTCCTTTGGGTAAATACCTAGGAGTGGAATTACTGGATCATATGGAAGCTCTATGTTTAGTAGGTCAAGAAATCTCCACACAGCTCTCCATAGTGGTTGGACCAGTTTGCACTCCCACTAACAGTGCAGGAGAGTTCCTTTTTCTCAACAACCTCGCCAGCATTTGTTGTTGCTAGTTTTTTTTAATATGTGCCATTCTCACTGGTGTAAGATGGTATCTCATGGTAGTTTTGATTTGCATTTCCCTGATGACAAGTGATGTTGAACATTTTTTCATATGCCTGTTGGCCATTTGCATTTCCTCTTCAGAGAAGTTTCTTTTTAGCTCTTCTGCCCATTTTTTGACTGGATTATTTTCTTTGTTTTTGTTGAGTCTCATCAGCTCTTTGCAGATTTTTGTGATCAGTCCTTTATCATTAGTGTTGTGTGCAAAAATGTTCTCTCAGTCAGTGGGGTTTCTCTTTGTTTTTTGTTATTGTCTCTTTTGCTGTGCAGAAGCTCTTTAATTTGATGTAGTCCCAGCTGTTTGTCTTTGCCTTCACTATCACTGCTTTGGGTGATGTGTCTGTAAAGATGTCGTTGATGTGCATAGCATGTAGTGTTTCACCTATATTTTCTTCTATGTATTTTATGGTTTCAGGTCTTATGTCTAATTCTTTAATCCATTTTGAGTTGGTTTTTTTGTATGGTGTGAGGCAGTAGTCAAGCTTTATTCTTTTACATGTAGTGACCCAGTTTTCCCAGCACCATTTATTGAACAAAGTTTCTTTGCTCCAATGCATATTCTTTGCTCCTTTGTTGAAGATTAGTTGACCATAAGTCTGTGGGTTTATTTCTGGATTTTCTATTCGATTCCATTGGTCTGTGTGTCTGTTTTTATTCCAATACCATGCAGTTTTTATGATTGTGGCTTTGTAGTATAGTTTGAAGTCTGGGAGTGTGATGCCTCCATTCCCTTCTCTTTTTTTTTCAGGAGAGCTTTGGATATTCGGGGTTTTTGGTGGTTCATATGAATTTCATCAATAATTGTTCTATTTCTTTGAAGAATGACATTGAAAATTTCATTGGAATAGCATTGACTCTGTATATTGCTTTTGGTAGGATGGCCATTTTAATAATGTTTATTCTTCCAATCCATGAGCAGGGGATGTCTTTCCATTTCTGTATCACAGATTTTAAAATCATCTATAACCCTTGGGTTATGTTAAAAAAAAAGAGAGAGAGAGAGAAATAGATAGAACAACATAGAGGTAATTATAAATTGCTGTGCTCTTAGAGCACACTTTGATTTCAAGCTTATTTTTTTTTGTTGTTGCTAATTCTAATGGCCCTGCTAAGAATCTGTGACTTAGCCATCCATGGCCATAGAAAATGTGATTCAATAATTATTCTGGTAACTACATGTTTTTCAAATTGGGGCTTCTGTTTCTAACTAAAAAACTATTACAGAAGATGAGTTTGTCTCTATCATCATGGATGACTATACTGCATTGAAGAATCAGCTATACTTACTCTTATTAGGGTAGGAGCAGTGTTTATTAACAAGGAAGGCATGGATCTTGGAAGTGAAAGTATGTTTGGCCTTCTGTGTCATTAAGTTGATACTGACGATTCCTTCCCATCACCAGAATAAGAGTGAATATACCAGACAGTGTTTTAAATTTTCACAGCACTAAACTTTTTACATTATCAGACCTTCCACCCCAAGGACTGTGATTTATTGTTTTATAGTGGTGTTATTTTGTCTTTGCCTGAATCCTAAATTGTATCTTTTATAGATAATAGCATTATAGATATGTGCTTGAGTGACATATTTAGTGATACGTTTATCTCAAAGTATCACATTTTACAATAATGTAATATTTTGTATGAAGGTGTCTCACCAAATGACATCTAAATCGTATAATTTACTTAACTAATTGTTCCCTACACCCTTATTAGTTGCTGTAGGAAATTTTTAAAAAAGACAATTTAAGCTCTTTTGCTTTTCACAGTATAATGCCGAGATTAAAATTTGAGAATAATTTTTGAATTATCAAAATATAAAAGCTCTCTCTCTCTATATATATGTGTGTGTGTGTGTATATATATGTGTGTGTGTGTGTGTGTGTGTGTGTATATGTATATATATATATATATATATATATATATATATATAAATAAATGAAGCAAGCCTCAAACATATATTGCACTTTTGTTTCATTCATCAGTCCCTGTCAGGAGTTTATACCTTTACCTGAGGAAAGATCTCATGAATACCTGCCTCCTCTCTGCATATGTTCTCTCTTTTAGTTCTCTTTGACTGATTTTTTTCTACATTTTTCTTGCTGGTGTCTCATAAACATCTTGCCAAAATCCTATAGCTCTTTCAAAATCGTTTATGTTCTTTAGCAGGGACTATACTTTTCCTCAGTGAAAGTTATATGTCTCGGGCTTTTCAAGAACAAGGTCTTATTTTCTGCTCCATAAAGTCTGAGTTGGTTCGAGATTTTCTTCCAGTGAAGTTATTATTTTTTTATTTCATAAGAACTATAATTTTGAAAAAAGATGGACCTCAAATTTTTGTAGCCACTATATATTTTGATCTGTACATTCCTGAATTAAAATGTCTTTCTTTCAAATGAACTGTAGATCCATTGTTCTTTGAAAGAATTCTCTTGACTGTATTCATTAGGAAAACCAAGTGTTCCAAATTACTATGGATGGACTCTGCCATCTTTTTTCTCTACACCCTCTGGAGTGCAGAAATTCTAATAGAAATGTTCTATAATATCTAAACTTTAAGGTATAAAATTTAAATTGTTTTCTAGGATAAATATTAACAAAATTACTTTGAGAGCATTTATTTCTGCCAGGGTTGAACATCACTTCCACAATTTAACAGCGGATGACAGTTAATTTAGGGAGACTTGATAGAAATGGAAATTTGCATTTGAGCTTTGATGGATGAACAGGATGTGAAAAGGCTGAATTGGGAGAAAAGATAGGTAAGAATATGGTAATAAAATATATAGACACTGGCTTATAAGTATGTGAAAATTTTCTTGCCAGATCATTATCATCTTGCTAATTATTTTGTGAATGTGCAATCCAAAAAATTGAAACAGTTGCCCTAGGAGTTGTCAGTCTTTTGGGGACATTAAATAGCTTTTTTGTCAAGACTAGAGTGTCTTTAGTTGTGTGTCTCTAAATGAAAATCCCTTATGTTAATGCTAGCTGTAAGATTAGTAAGATTAGCATTAGTTTTTCTGAAACAAGAATAACAGTCATGATTAACCTTTGGAATGTTAAATTTGGGGAATCATCTAGTAACTTCATGAAGTATGTTGCATGAAATTTCATTTTCATTAGGGATAAGATTGTTATGGTCTCACTCATAGCAGGAATCTAGAAAACTTAAATAAGGGACCAGGAAAACGAATAACTATAAGAAAGTGAAAATCAAAATCAACAAAAAACTACGAACCAGAGACACTTTTAGGGGGGCGGGGGTGGGAGGGGAGGGATTGGGGTCAGAATGGGGGGGCTGCAATTGTATGGGGAATATAAAAATAAAATTTATTATTAAAAAAAAAGATTGTTATGGAATAATGAGGGACCTTCAAGTGTAATAAGTAGTCAGGTAAAAACAAATTTCTGTACTACATTTGCAACTTTCACTTAGTGACATTTTTCTTTCAGCTCTTAAAATAAACATTTGAGATGAAATGTAGTTTATTTATATGTCTAAACTACTGGTAGAATTCTATTTATAAACATATCGATAATGATTATAAAAGGTCATCTGTTCTTACACCTCCTCGTTCTGCAATATTTTGTTGGTAAGACAAATCAATGTTTATTGGGTACTCCCATGAGCTAGGAAGTTTACATGTGTTCTCTTATTCAGTCTTATTCTTAACAGTGATTAATCCACGTGTGGATTCATGATTGTAATGAGGCCAGTAAATGTTCTTTTTTGAGGATTGGTATTAGCACTGTGGAAGAGGATTTTTCACTTTCTGTTGCTTTAAACCTTACAAACATACTATGCTGTTACTTTTTTGTGTGTATACCTTTGTTTACATATGAAGAGATCTTACCTAAGAATAAAACCAACAGAGAATATGGCACAACTGAGAGACAGGGGTAAAAATAACCTTATATGTGGCCTGTAATTTGATATTTTGAAAAAATCTAACCATCAGACCTAATAGAGGAGAGTCAAATAAACAGGTACATAAGTACAATAAATGCTGTCCTATAAAGAACACTTATTGTTACTAGGAAAATGCTTCATTTCTCAAGCAGTACAAGTTCTAGTTCCTTGAAAAAATTAGGATGTAGCTAAGATAGTTATTAATACTACAAAAATGACTTAAGTTAGTAAAGCACAAATGAATCCATGAAAGATGTTGAACATAGGAATAATCAAATTCCATGTAAAATTTAGAGATTAAGATGGAAATTGTTGTATAGTGTGGGTAGTCTTAAATCATGGGGAACACATTATTAATTCTTACTGTATTACCTCACTTTGTAATGTCTGGATGTGAATGTGCTTCTATGAATTTGCAAAAGCAAATGGAAATACTATTAAAGAGATAGTCCCTGAGATAAAATGTATGTTGGCTTGGTTAGGATGTAGACTTGTGTGCTGGAGCTTCGTTGTCTCTTGCCATTTTCAAATGTGGTTGAGCCCTTAAGGAGCTTGATTGATATACTTCCCATGTGCAGCAGTCTTATAAATAATGACTTTCCTAGTAGTTTGAGGACACTCCTCTCCTCTAAAAAGAGTATTTTTTTACTTTCTGGAAATACTTATTCAGAAACAGGTGAGGTCTCATGACAATGAATCTCTCTTTTGTGAAAGAGGAGAATAATAATTGTGAACAAGAGAAGTGTTTCCAGAAATTTCTTTGAGAAATGCTGTATAAATAATAGTAGTTCATAATGATATTAGCAATTTATTAAATATCTAAGTACTGGGCACTAGGTTAGGAATATATTATTATTATTGTTCATAGTTACCATTTTACTTTCAAACAATGAGGGGATTGTGGCTCTGAGATGTTCTTATTGATAGTAACATTTGAGAGTGCCAAATCCTAGCCACTAGACCACTGGGAAGCGTCAATGACAATAACATTTGAAAAAACAATGAGATGATGCGTGTGTGAAAATATCTAGTGCAGACATTACTTGTGGTTAGTTGATAGTTTCTGGCTCTTCTCTTTTCCTGTCTTCCTCTCTGCTATGGTCTAGATTGTTGAATCCTAGTGTCCAATATGATGGTATTCAAAGATGGGATCTTAGGGCCTCCCCAGTGATGCAGTGGTTGAGCGCTGGGCTGCGAAGCTGCCTGTAGCCTCTGCAGTGCCAGTTCAATCCCTGGCCACCTGCGAGGATCCCACATGGCGCGACAGACCTTTCCTGCCACGCCGCTGCTCCCCTCAGCAGTGTACTTCGCCAGTCTGCCTCTTCTGCTGCCCGCTCTGGCTCTGGTGAATTCTCTTACCCTCCTGCACTCCTGACTGTACCCAATGCTTGTATAAATAAATAAATCTTAAAAAAACAAACAAACAAACACAGATGGGATCTTAGAGAGGTGGTATGGCCATAAGGATGGTACCCTCTTCAGTGGGATGAGTGCTTTCATAAAAGAGGACCCAATCAGCTCTCCAACTTTCTGTCCCTTCCATCTTAAGAGTTTTCAGTAAGAAAACAGTGATCAGTAACGAAGTTGGACCTCACCAGACACCAAAACTGCCTGCACCTTGATCTTGAACTGCTAGAATGCCAGAAATAAATTTCTCTTTATTTACTAGCCACCCAGTCTGTGGAAATTTGTTATACAAGACCTAGGAAATTCAGACATCCTCTGTCTCCCTCTATCCATCCTTTCTTCTTGTCTTTGTTTGCTTTGTTGAATATTTTAAAATATTTAAACATTTTTCCTTTTAGACTTTTCTTTGTTCATTACATGACCTGATTTGGTCATTTGTGAGATTTTAAGCTTTGTTTAATCCTATTTTAAAACATATCAAATATTTGGTGAATTTTATAGCTCCTGTAAATGCTAATTATTGACCTTGTTTACTAAGTACAGGAAACTCCTAGGTATTTTAGCTGCAGTGGATTTTGCATTCACGTCAGAATGAGCTAAAGTCTAAAAATAGATTATGTTCTGTACGTGAGGTTCTTCCCTAGTGCTTTTCAACCTCTGTTTCTCAGAAACAGTTGATGAAGCCCAGAGACAGAAAGAAAAAAAAACAAACAAACAAACAAGAAAATCCAGTGAGAATAACTCCGTAATACACAGTGGAAAGAATTATATTAAATACATAATGAGTTCTGACACACCTCTCATTATAAAACAGTAAAAGTCATAGTAGTATTATTAGCAGTAACCTTGCTGAAAACATATATTTCACAATTCATAAATGTGATCATGGTTTATGCATTTGTAGGTCATAATTCAGCATCTCATTTTATGTACCTTTCTATATATAACAGTTTCTACTATATGTGAGAAATCATCATTTAAATTATTCTGCCTTTTTCATTATATAACCTATTTCTTTAGCTTTCCCCCCCCTTTTATTTTTTTAAACATTTACTTATTTATGCATACAAGAGCTGGGGTACAGGTCAGAGATGCAGGGGATGAAAAGATTCACGAGAGACAGAGTGGGAAACAGAACAGGCAGATATACTAAGGTACACTGCTGAGGGGAGCAGCGGGCGAATTAGGAGAGGTTTGCTGTGCCATGTGGATTGCTCCCTGGCTGGCCCAGGGATTGAACTCATGCTCCAGAGGCTGCAGATTGCTTCATAGTACAGTGCTTAACCCCTTGCACCACCAGGGAGGCCCCCTTTTCCCCTTTTTTACTAGGGTGCTATTCTTCAAGTTAAAAACAAAAATGAAAAAGAAACACAGCCCTAAATTTGTATTTTTTCCCTGCAATGGACATTTAGATTTTCCTTACTCTATCAGTAGTTTTTAATGTAAAATAATAGCAAGAAATCTCAGATTGATTTGATTATATATATAAAAATTTAATCAACTGGTTGTGGGAGGGGGGGAAGTAGGAACTTTAACTGACGGTTTTCATCTCTATACTTTCAGACCTCCACCATAGCTTGAATATGTTATACTATGATAATCCATTTGTGTGTCTCTCTTATCTATTTATGTTTGAGCACCTAGAGGTCTGTCATGCCATATTCAGTCTTGTGATGCCCTCAATTCCTTTTGTAATGCTATGCATGGACTCTCCAAAACCTCAGGACAGAGAAGAGTATATGTGTGATCCGATGGAACTGAGGATAAGTCAGTAGAGGTCTGTAGGATAAGGTATGTAGAGGTCTGTGAGAATGTTCTTGTGAAATCTGTTTTTTTTTATTTTTTACAAATCCATTTGCACTTGGTTTCTTTACTATGCAATCATGAAATGCACAAGCTGCTTACTTGAATATAAACAAAGGGGAGATTCCTTTAAATTATGTGAAGTTGAATAAACTTTATATATCTGAACATGTGCCAGATTCACTCTGAAAATGGGTCAAGATATCTGTTCAGATTATGTTGAATTTAATAGAATTTAGTGATCTAATTTTAGTATGAAATAAAGAACTTATTTGGATGAAGTAGGTACAGTTTTTAGTCCTCTGCCTCCCTTCCAATGTTCCCTATCCTTTTCTACTCTCATTCCCTCATTGCCATATCTTTATTACTTCTAGTCATGATACCATCACCTGTAAGTTAGCATTTCTACCAAATCTCAGCATAATGAATGATATACCTAGCTTTCGAACTTACTTTGTCACTGCTAAATGCTAAGTAACTTAGCTGATCATCTTAGAAACAAATAACTGTGCCAAACAGGTCTAATTCATATTAGAATTTTGTTTTTTGAGTTAAGACTTATATAATAAATGGCAAGAGCATGGACGGAGGGATCTGACAGAGCCAGCATTCCGACTCTCTATACACCAATTATATGTTATGAGCTTTGTCTGATCTGTCTATTTGATTTCATTTAATTAATTCTACTTCCTAATGTTGTTTTTATCCACATTGTACATATAAAAGGACAGAGAATTGAGAAATTGTGCTGATTTATGCATCTGCAAAGTGGCTGAGGTGAAATTGAACACATCAGTCTAATAGTGTTTTTGATCAATCTGCTTTCATCTGGAATGACTAACCAAAGTCTTAGGAAAATATTTATCCTATTATTGTAATTTTTTAATAGACTTTAATTTTTGGAACACTGTTAGATTTACAGAAAAAATTAATAAACTCACAGGAAATCTGAGCTCATTAGGTTATGCCAACAGTGAGGTTCAATTGATCCTTAGCAGAGTCCTGCAATATTAAATATGCGTTAGCATCCACTCAGGAAACCATTCAAAATCTGAACATGGAAAATTTAAAGCACATGGCACTAATTTTTAAAAAATATTTATTTATTTATACAAGAACTGGCGTACAGGCCAGAGGTGCAGGAGGACTAGAGAATTCACCAGAGGCAAATCGGGGAGCAGAACAGGCAGGCAGACTGAAAACACTGCAGAAGGGAGCAGCGGGTGTGACAGGAAAGGTCTACCACACCATGTGAGAATATCCCTGGCCAGCAGGGATCGAACCTGAGCTGCAGAGGCTGCTGCAGCAGCCTCACAGCCCTGCACTCAACCCGCTGTGCCACCGGGGAGGCCCAATGGCATAATTTTTAGTATTAAAATTTCACTATAGACTTTCTGTATATGGTTATCTTGGTTTTGTTTATTAACAATTTCATTAAATTTTAAAAATTATAGAACCAATTAGTAGATCTTTTCATGGTCAGTGCCCCCGGATAGCTTGCTTTCTTCATCTACACATAACTAGAGAACGTTTCATAGTCATGCATGACTATGTGACAAGTTTTTGTCAAAAGTATGTGCAAGAAATGATGTGTACCATTTTTTAACCAAGGCTTTAAAATGCAGGTATTCATCCTTTCCATTTTTTTTCCTCATATTTCATGGGTTGGATGAAGATGATGATGAAGCATTAGAAGAGGGCAACAAATGCCATAAAATGGTAGGATCTTGGGTCTCTGAATCATTTCTTAAAGAACACCTATCATAGAACAATGTTTAATTTATGTGAGAATCATTATAAATTTTGAAATTTATTATATCAGTTAAAATATTGTGTTTCTTTTTTTTTAAAGATTTATTTATTTATTTATTTATACAAGCACTGGGTAGGTACAATCAGAAGTGTAGGAGGGTGAGAGAATTCACCAGAGCCAGAGTGAGGAGCAGAACAGGCAGAGTGATGAAGAACTCTGCTGAGGGGAGCAGCGGGCGGCAGGAGAGGTCTGCACTCCATGTGGGACCCGCCGGTGGTCAGGAATCGAACTGGCGCTGCAGAGGCTGTGGGCCGCTTCGCAGCCCAGTGCTCAACCACTGTGCCACTGGGGAGGCCCCAAAACATTGTCTGTTTCTTATACTTTCTTTTTGCTATATGAAGAACAGAAGGTCTAATTTCATTTAAAATTAGACATTTAAAATTGACATTTATTCAATTTTGATATTAGAGATAGACTCCAAGACACTATTAAAAGCAGTTATGTGGTGGGTGGGGGGAGCAGTGAGTGAAGTTAGGATTTCTTGAGTTTTTTGTTTATTTGTTTTTAAGTCTTATTTATAACCAAGAGTAAATCAATCCTGTAAGGAAGAATGTAATATTTAAGTCTTCAAAACATTTGGAACTTAGTTTTCCATTTCTCATACAGCCTCAAGAAGATTATTCATTTTACCTTTTTTTTTTTTGAATACTGAAACTTTTTTCTATATACTTGGAAAGGAAGACTTTCTTCAGTTAATGTAGCGGAGATGAGGAGAAGAAAGTATGACACAGATCATTCTAATTACTTCATTTTTAATTTATTTTAATTTATTTTATTTTAATTTTATTTTAATTACTTCATTTTAATTTATGGGTTTTTTCCATCAATTTACTCTTACCCCTGTTCTTGCAGGATTGCCCACATTTGGGAAACATCCGATGACATATTGGGTTTTCGGTCTCTCTTATATAGATAGATAAAACAGAATGGGTTAGACTAACCGCTTGGGAGGACACATCTTACTGCCTAAATATGCCTACATGGTTCATTTGCACCAACCTTTGATGCATTACTTCTTGCCCCTGAGATTTTCTCAAGCTGTGTTTCATTTATGAAATATGCTTTTTTCCCTACAATCTTTTAAGATGTCTTTTTTCCCCAGCACTGTTAATGAAATCTTTTTCTCTATGAAATCTCTAGCAGCTTTAGCAAAATGAAGATGATATATAACTTTCCTATGTAAACAGCATATTTCATGATTATACATTACATGATTTGTTTTAACTATAATGTAGATATTAGTGAATATTTGTTTATCTCTCTGAATACAGGTTTTTTTTTTTTTAAGATTTATTTATTTATACAAGATCCAGGGACAGGCCAGATGTGCGGGAGGGTGAGAGGATTCATCAGAGACAAAGTGGGGAACAGAACAGGCAGACTGATGAAATAAACTGCTGAGGGGAGCAGCAGGCAAGAATGAGAGGTCTGCTGCACCATGTGGGTTTCTCCCCAGTGGCTGGGCTCGAACCTGTGCTGCAGAGGCTGCAGAGAGCTTCATAGTGAGGCGCTAAACTGCCTGCACACCAGGGAGGCACTCTCTGAATACAGATTTGACGGTTCTCTTTATCAGTCTAGATTCCTTAATTTTCATCATTAAGATAAATGACAAAGATTATTAGTTTCTTTCATACTTGGTGTACAATCTGTTACATTTTATAATACTTCTTAGTGAGAAATAAGTCCAATATTATATCAGAGGATGTCAGCATTGGACCTTATACCCAGATTTTGTGAAGAGTCTTTTGTAGCCTAAAGCATCTCCAGAAGTAGTAACACTGCTTTTTACTAAGCTCAGGTCTTTGTTTTTCTTTTATCCTACTTTTTGGACATTGATAAATTCCCTGGATGTCTTCTTCGAGTTGCAAAATACCTGCCTTTTGATTCAATTGGAAGTCACACTGACTAACAGGGTTAGGTATCCTTTTGATGCTGGAGACATCTGAATTGTGTCTGAATTATTGATGTAGCTGAATACCATGTATTTGTGGAAAAATCCTCTTTAGTCAATGTATTTGTTATAGAGAGAAATAAGCAGAGTGGTAAGTAATATGGATTATTGGGAAAAATCTTTCTAATAAAATACTGTTTGTTTTCAGTTGTCTCTGAATGTTGTTCCTAATCAAGGAACAATATGGTATGATGGGAAATATTATAGGCTAAAAATTAAAAACAAATTTGAGGTCCTGGCTTTGCTTGTCACTTGCCCAGCTTTGAATAAATGTTATAACTGAGAGACTTAACTTTTCTCCTCAAAATGGGAAGATAAACTCTTCTTGACATGAAATATGCTGTGAAAATCAGGTAATATGTAATATTACCTGGGCTTGTGAATAAGTCCTTTATCTAAAATGGAGATAATAAGAAAATGATCTGAAACTGTGTAAATTTTTTTATTTAAAGCTAAAATGATTGCTTATTCCTTTCAATAATAATTTGTTATTTTAAATAGTAATCTATGTATATTAATAATTGCAATCAATTAATAATTGCTTACCTACAGATGACATTTGCAGGGAATCACATTCTTTATATATCACATAAAATGCTTATTGTAACACAGTAAACCAGCTGTGGGCCTTTAATCTGCATCAATATCTTGATTTTTTTTTAGCTTCTATTTCTGTTCCATTCTGCAAGTAAGGGCACTTTATAAAAATATGACGGAAAATGAACAGCTCGTAACACATTTGATGTGTCGTTCTGATGAACTTCAAAATGCTTAATATCATCTTGTTTAATTTCATGTTTCATAAAAGCTGCTCAATTGCAGGATCAATTACTTTCAATCTCCACATCAATCAGTCCAGATGGTTCTCATTATTTGCTAAGGATAGCTGCAAATTGAAATTTTTGAACCCATGATGCATATTGTGTTAATCCCTGTTATGGAAGGGTCCTTCTGCAGAATAATAAGTGGAGCTGAAAAAGGTATGTCTTACATTCACAAACTGAATATTATTTAAAGATTGAAGGGAGCTTTTTGGAATGCTAAACTCGAATATTAAAAAAATGCGGTGTTCAGAAAACTCAAGTCATTTCACTTCTGTATTCATTGTTGAAATTTTGTAATCATTTCCAATTCTAATTTGATGTTGAAGTTTTAAATATCCCTCAGGTTTATTTTGTATAATTAAAATAAGCTATAAATTATACTATAAACACTATTTGTTAGGCTGAAAGTATAAGTTGCATTTCTTAATGTATAATACTATACATTTATTGTCAATCTCTCCTGATTTTCACTCACAGACAGAAGTATATTATAACTTCAGTAGCTTGGAAATCAATGTAGTTGATTTAATAGCAATTTCACTTTTTTCCTAATTTACTTAAGAATATAATTTTTAAAGATACCCTCTCCATTTGGTTTCTTTTTCACCCATTTAGTCATTTTTATATTGAAACCAATGAAGAAATTTAACTTTTATTTAACCAGCATTCTTTTCATATAAACTCAATAATAATAATATGTTGAATTTGAGAGGGGTTTAAACACCCATTCATTCTTATATTTGTTAATATATTTAATAGGGAAGGGTGACTACTCCTGACTGTTCAAATAAATATTGAAAATTCAACAGAGACAGGATAGTAATTTAGAGGCCAATTTATCAAAAGGTTATTACAATTGTAAATAGATAATGCAACCAACATTGGAGCACCAGAGCTGAAGGAAGAAACAGAAATAAAATATTGGTTAGGGAGCATCAGTACCCCAATTTTAACATTGGATAGATCATTCAGACGGAAAAGCAATAAGGAATCAGTGGAGCCAAAGAACACCACAAATCAAAAGAACGTAACAGGCATACACAGAAAATTCCATCTAGTAGCACCAGAATACTTATTCTTCTCAAGAACATAGCACATTTGCCAAGACTGAGCACATGTTGGACCTCAAGCCTAAACAAATATAAGAAGAGTGTAATAAAATCTAGTACCTTTACTGAACACAGTGGTATGATACTAGTAATCTGTCAGGAGAAAAACTGAAAAATTCACAAATACATGGAAATCAAACAACACACTCTTGAACAACACTGGGCCAAAGAAGAAATCAAAAGGGAAATCAGAAAGTATCTTAAGGCTAACAAAAATGAAACTACAACCTCAGCTTATGGAATACAGTTCTACAAGGGAAGTCTATAGCAGTAAATATCTACACTAAGATAACAAGAAAGCTGTCAATTAAGTATTTTAACTTTATGCCTCAAGAAGTTAAAAAAACTAAGCCCAAACTATATGATATTGCTAAAATTGAAGAAGGCACAAATGAATGGAAAGATAATCTTTTTTTATAGATTAAAGGAGTTAACATTAAAATATTCATATTTCCCAAAGCCTTCTATAGATTCAATGCAACTCATCACAAAAGTCTAATGACATTTTCATTGATATAGAAAAAAATAATCAAAATTTTTTTATGGAACTACAAAACAAACACCCCATATAGCAAAAGAAATTCTAAAAAAGAAAATAAAACCTGGAGGAATCACACATCCTGATTTCAAACTATACTATACAAAGTTGTAATAATTAAACAGTATGGGACTAGCATGAAAAACAGATACGCAGACTAAGAAATAGAACAGACATCCTAAATATGAATCTATCATCTATCTATCTATTATCTATCTATCTATCTATCTATCTAGTCAACTAATATTTGACAGGATGTACAAGAATACTCAGTGATGAAATGATACTTTTTCCATAAATGAATTTGAGAAAACTATATATCTGCATGCAAAAGAATGAAATTAAACCCGTTTTACACAACTCACAAAAAAAATTAACTCAAAATGGGTAAAAGACTTCATATTAGACCTAAACCCATAAAACTCAGAAATAAAAAAATGTGAAAAATTCCCTTCACATTGGTCTTGCCAGAAATTTTTTAAAGTATCACACTGGCTATTTTAAAAATAGATACTGAGGGAGAAGCTAGCATGCAGAGGAGCAGAGAGGCAGATTTGGAATATGTTGTTATATTCTAAAGGAGAAATAAGGTATCTTCCTTCCACCAATGTTAAAAGTAGAAAAAGATGAATATGTAAATTTTGGGAAATGGAGAGTGAAACAAGAGAAGGAACCTAGGTTGGTTTCTTGATTTGGGGCAGGAGAAGTTTCACTGACAATTTTAGTGTCATTTATTAATATGAGAAAACATATTCAAGGGGTTATGTTTTATTTCAGTAAGGGTGTGTGTGGAGTCAACTTAATTTGGTAGTAAATACTAAGTTAGATATCCAGGAATTGGAGCTATACATACACACACACATATATAGCTAAAGCATTACATTTGTTTCTTTTACAAGAGTTATCAGATGAATGTTAGAATATTAGAATATTAGATAAATGAGGTGTGGTGGAAAGAAAATTTCATAAACAGAATTATTTAGGTTGGCATTTTGGTCTTTCCTCTTTAAAAAAAAATATTGATTTTTGTGTAGAAGAACTGGGGCATGGGCCAGAGATGTGTGCTGCCCACTCTGGGGGGAGCAGAACAGACAGATCTACTGAAATACACTGACAAAGGGAGCAGTGGTTCAAACAGGAAAGGTCTGCTGCGCCATGTGGGTAGCTCCCTGGCAGGGTCAGTAGCACTGGTGGTAGCACTAAGACTTAACCAGTAGCCACCTAGGCCCCTTGATTAAAATATTAGAATTACTGTCTAAGATTCCGGGTTTTATTTAATTTATGCAGTAATAATAATACCTGCTTATTATGTCTAATATGAAAATGAAGTAAAATCATTTATTCAAAACCCCTCCTACATTGAAGATTATAAAATCAGAATTTTGGGTCTAAATAAAAATACTATTTTCCATTAATTTTCTCATTTTTGTATACATAAAGAGACATAGAAAGCTAAGGTAACTTGTGGTCTCCTAAAATGTTTGTATAAATGTCTGTGTATACGTTCAACTGATTTTTTATAGTCCATCTTTAATGATACTCTTAGGCCAATGTTAATTAGAAAGTGAATGATTTGGGTATTTTACTACATTTAAGCAATCTGTCCTTTTCAGATATGTGATACTATATTAATGTGAAAAGGTTGCAGTTGTTCCTTCTATGAGAGACATTTTATTTTTTCAATTTTTAATATATGGAACCTAAGATAATAACTTGCTCACAAATTCTAGAGCCAGGTAAAAAATACTACCTACAGACATGATTCCTAACATGATGATATACTAACTTAGAGTTTAGGCACTTATAAACACCTTTTAATCTCACTCTGCATGAATTTCAATATGTTATGGACAGTAAGAGGTAATGTTTTGTAGTTGTGCATGCTGTACTGCATTTATAAAGAATAATATATTTTCACAATGATAAGATAATTGAATTGAGAAGTTCTCTTTAAGGTCTTGTTTATTTTTTAAGGTTCTCTCTAAACCAACTTCATAAATTAAATGAATGATAAACAGTTGGCTATACTACCTGAAAGAACGGAGGGGATTCAGCAGAAATGACAGTGCATAATCAAATGTAGTCAAGAGACAAGAGCTTGAAATCACTTTATAATGAATGAGTATTTGCCTCTCTTCTAAATCTGAGAGATTTGCTGTCTTGTAAACACATTAGCACGCCTTTGATTTTGACTTTATGTAGTTCACAGTTTCAGATTAATAGTACGTGAGACCTTAGGCATTTCAGTCCAGAAAGCAGAGATATTTTCTATTATGTAAAAATAATGTCTCAGAAGGGATACCTGTACATCAACTATGTTATTTTCAATGGACAGGACCACCTCCTGTTGTTCTTAATCTGAAGGATTTTAAAGTTATTTGGATTAGATCATGTCATTAGTCTAGAGTTCTTTAA
Organism: Talpa occidentalis; assembly: GCF_014898055.3. NCBI lineage: Eukaryota > Metazoa > Chordata > Mammalia > Eulipotyphla > Talpidae > Talpa > Talpa occidentalis. The sequence goes on from NW_023604972.1 coordinate 25,741,594, forward strand.
GGATTTTTGAAAACATTTTATTAGAAAGGAATAATTTTCTTCTGTACTATTAGATAATATAGCTACAAAATAAGATTTTTTGCTAAGTATGGAAAATTTTTGGTCACCCATACTTGAAAGTAAATGTTAAGAAGACTCAATTTTTCTGAATACTGTGTATAGATATAATTCTTCAATAGTCAAAATGTTGCTTGTTCTTGGTATCCTTTCCCTTTCCCACAAGCCCAGGTTTCTAGAAACAGTCACCCAAATCTCTCCAGAAAATGAGAGGGGAGAACTTAAAAGTATTGCTATTTTGGCCTTATTTAAAATGAAATGTTTTTGGTCCTATAAGTAAGATTGGATATGCTAATTTCTTCCCTTCTTCTACTTTTCCTCTGAACTCCTGTATTTCTCAGTACTCTATAAACACCCAAGATCATTTTTTGCACTTTCAGACCTAACGGTCAGGGTGATTTGGGAGTTAATACCCGGCAACCTCTGATGGAATAGAGCCATCTCTCCATTAGCATCTCTTATGAGGTTTCTCCGTTTTTCATAAAGAGAAAGAGTGAAAAAAAATCTCCAAATTTGTCTGAGGATGGACTAAGTGGTCATTTATGGTTAATATTACTGTCTACCTAATTAGGTGTAAAAGAACTTTGAGCGCTTTTTTTTTTTTTATTTAAAGAGAGTGAAGAATGAGATTGGCCTCAGACAAGTTGGCTCAACTAATCATCTGTGTAATTGACTAGAGCAAGAGGTAGACTAATATATATACCTCTATGAAATTCAAATATATATCCCATGGACATGATTTTATTTTATTTTTTTAAGATTTATTTATTTATGCATGCAAGAGTTGAGGTACAGGCCAGAGATGTGGCAGGTGGGGGAGAGGATCCACCAGAGACAGAGTGGGAAACAGAACAGGCAGACTGACTGTAACACACTGCTGAAGGGAGCAGCAGGCGAGACAGAGAGGTCTACCTTGCCATGTGGGTTTCTCCCTGGCCTGCGAGGGATTGAACTCATGCTGCAGAGGCTGTGGATTGCTTCCGGTGCTTAACCCCTTGCGCCACCAGGGAGGCCCACCATGACCATGATTTTAAATGATACTTGTTTGAGTTTTTCTCAGCCAGCCATTATCTCCATCTGTACTCTCCATGTGTAAATACCTACTTTCATTTCTAACTCCTCATTTCTGCCCAGTTCCTGCTTTAATGACTTCACTTAGTTTGCTTATCTGCATCCTCTTTTGGCTTGGCTCAATGCTTGTTTTCTTCATCCTGTTTTAGAAAACTGGGCTAACTAACTGGTATTCTAGCCTCATTTGCCCTTAAGTGTTCCTTTGGATATAACATGTAAATGGTAGTTAATATTTCTGAGCACCAACTTCCCTCACTCCTGGTTTCATTCTCCGCATTGCTAATGCTTCAAGGTGAGCATATTTTTTCTAGGCACATTTTTTTTCATTTTTAGAAAAAAATGTCTTAAAAGTTGCCATAGATCCACAGTGTTTTAATTAATACTTATCTCTGGGTGGTTTAGAAAATGATGATAAACTGTGTGTGTGTGTGTGTGTGTGTGTGTGTACTTTTAAGGATCTTGTCCTCTATAAAGAGAAATTGTTAAATGCCTAAGTACACATAATTTTTATACAAATTAAGTATGTGGGTTAAAATAAGTGGGTTAAAATAGAGCTATATGTTCATGATTTGGAAGCTTTTCTACACAGTGCCTTAAAGAATTGCTAAGTTGTAATTATTTCTGCTTTCTGTGCCAAAAAGAACAATATTTGGACTTAAAATGAAAAAGAAAGCCTTGGGAAAGGAAAGTAGAATTTCTTTAGGAAGTAACTGTGGCGCACCCTACAGAGAGATTGAATCAGATTAAAGTAATAACTGCAAGAATTTCGTTGTCAGAGAATATCTAGCATGACCTTACAGAGAAATACGAATATCCTCCCCTTCTTCTCTCCCCGCCCTGCCCTTCCTCCCCCTTGTTTCCTATCTATTTGACTATGCCATTATCAATCTTAGTAAAACTATTATTCATTATTATTCATTCTAGACTTGCCTTTCATAAACACAGCCATCTATTGCAATTGATCTTCCTGATGCATTTGTATTCCACATGGATTCTGTCTCTGCTCCCATAACTGTTCTCTAAGATAGATAGATAGATAGATAGATAGATAGATAGATAGATAGATAGATAGATAGATAGATAGATAGATGGTCTTCCTTTGGGACAACTGTAATCTCTCCTCCTAAGTTCACTCACTGGCCTTTGCAGGACATAGACTGTGCCTGGTATTATTTGGATCATAGCTTTATCTTTGGTGTTCTTGACTCTACATTTCTTATTTTTTAATTTCCATCCCTGCTAGTACCTCTCAAATCAATATTGAAACCGAACATGAATAAAGATTTTATGAGATATTTTAGTACCCGAGATTTGTGTCCAGTTTAATTGTGCCTGAGAATCTGATAGTCTACAAATGGTATTGCAAAATAGTTGTCAGCTATTTCTGAAGAAATATAGAAAATAGGAAATGTAACTGGGTAGAGTGTTGCATGAAAGACCCCCAATGAATTAAGGCTCTTCATATACTACACCCTTGTATAGGCCTCTTCCACACTTATTTTAGAGAAATTTGATGTAATAAATTTGATACAGAAATTTACTTGACAGTAAATTAACGTTTGCCAAATTGAAATGATATGTGTGCCATATAAAAATTTCTGATCTACCCACTAGAAAGACCAGATGGAAAGAATCCCAAATTATATCATCAATAAATTATCAGACATTTGAGTGATGTCACTTTGGATCATATAGATTGAGTCAGTCATGTGAATAAAATCAGGAAAGTCCATCCTACCAAACCTGGCCCAGATTACCATATTGTGAAATTTTGTTTGAAGCTACTAAGTTTTATGGTCTTTTGTTACATAACAGTGGATAATTGAAATAATAATCAAAATTTAAGGATGGGCAAAAGATACTTTTTCAGAATGAGCACATGAGTATTTTATCAGATATAGAGTGTTTATCTTGATGCCATTTCTAGCTATTTTTCTTTTTTTTTCCCAAGATTTATTTATTTATTTATACAAGCACTGGGTACAGTCAGAAGCATGGGAGGGTGAGAGAATTCACCAGAGCCAGAGTGGGGAGCAGAGCAGGCACAGAAGGACAGAAATACACTGCTGAGATGAGCAGCGAGCGGCAGGATAGGTCTGCGCGCCATGTGGGACCCTCCTCCGGTGGCCGAGGAGCATCCAGGGATCGAAACGGCACTGCAGAGGCTGCGGGCAGCTTCGCAACCCAGCGCTCAACCGCTGCGCCACTGGGGAGGCCCATTTCTAGCTATTTTTCACTGGTAAATGTTAAAAGAAATTATTTGGGCGTGGCTAAGAAAGTACTGATCATTGCAGTTCAAGCACATTTATTTATAACATGGCTTTTCACACTACCTCATTTGCATTCTTTGTTCCAATGATCCTATTAAAAACTGAGGTAGAGCCTCCCTGGTGGTGCAAGGGATTAAGCACCGCACTATGAAGTAATCCGCAGCCTCTGCAGCATGAGTTCGATACCCGGCTGGACAGGCAGCACCCCACATGGCGCAGCAGACCTCTCTTGACTCGCCCCCTGCTCCTCTCAACAGTGTACTTCAGTCAATCTGCCTGTTCTGTTCCCCACTCTGTCTCTGGTGAATCCTCTCACCCCTGGCATCTCTGGCCTGTACCCCAGCTCTTGTGTGGATAAATAAATAAATCTTTAATAAAATAAAAAAAATAAAAACTGATGTAGCTTTCAACACAATATCTAAAATATTGTACTAGGAATCTTAGGTTAATGTTATATGTTAGGCAGAGAAATAGCAATTTGAGGGAAAGGCAAATTGAATAATTGTTTAGCACTACACATGTTTAGTAGTAAATCAAGTGAAATTCTTTAGTATGTAGTATAAGATGTTTCCGATAGTCCTCTCTCTTTTCATTTGTAAAATCATCAATATAGATGAAGACATAGAATGTTGTGTATATCAAATATATGGGTGATACAATAGGACAGTAAATATAAGCAAGAATGTTATATTGACACAGATTGGAGTAATGACTCAATTTAGTATGATAAAATCAAATGAAATAGGGAACATAGAAAATCCTATGTTGCCTTATGAAATTTTGCTCAGCAATTGTACATATGTAACATAACATTAGTTTCACTCAATGGTGAGAAACATATGAGCCAGCGATTATAGTTCTCAACAAGATAATTTGACCTAGGAATACTGTGATGACTAATCTTATGTGTTCACTTTACTAAGCTGCTGAGTGCCAAGGTAACTGTATAAGCATTATTTCTCGATATATCTTTGCGAGTGTTTTTGGAAGAGATTAGCATTTGGATCAATGTACTGAGTGAAAAAGGTTGCGCCCCCTAATGTGGGTGGGTGCCATCCAGTTCTTTAGAAGTCTGAATAGAACAAAGAGACAAGGGGCCATTGAATTGTCTCTTTCTCTCTTTGCCTAACTTCTTGAGCTGAGACATTTGTCTTTTCCTGACCTTGAACTGGACTTACACCATCAGCACATAGGACTTAGCATTCAGACCAGAATTTACACACTGACTTTCCTGAATGTCCAAGTTGAAGATGGCAAAGGAAGATTGTGGGACTTGTAGGTCGCCATAAGTTCATGAGCCAACTTCTTAATCTTCATATCTCATTCTAGATCACATTACAGAAATCTGAAAGATGACGGATAGATGGAGGGAGGGATGGATGGATGGATAGGTATATCTTGTATTGGCTGTTTCTCTGGAGATTCCTAATACACATAAAATATAAATGTTTAGAAAGGAATTGACATTTCTATTCATTTCTACATTAATGATATATAAAGAATTATAAATTCAGTCTTATCTTATATAAGGTTATATTAATAAACTGAAAATCATTTAAGGAATTTTCAAGCACATTTTTTTAATTTTATGTGTTCATAATAGTCAATGTAGGATTTATAAAAATATATGAGGTAAGTTGATCTCTGTTGGAAATCTCTGCCATTTTCAGTAGGCAAAATTATTATTTGCTTTTAAGTTTATATAAGGGAATGACATAATATTTTTGAAAGACAAATTTGGACTTAGCAAGGAAATTTACTTATGAATAGTATTGTTTCTATTAAGGAATACTTGGAGTTTGGTCTAGGGGACATATTCTAAGAAGTACTGCAGCAGAATGTTTATTCTCTGAGACTGTCTATAGATAAATAATTATGAGCACATACAAGGAGTGACGTTCTTATTTTTACAACTGTCTCTAGGTATTTTGTGCTCTCTTAAGAAGTACTAATTTTGCTGTACCTGAAAAGATTTGTGAATCAGAAAGAATGTGGACTCCTTGAATGTTCAGAATCCCTTCAAATCTAGAGATTGTCAGTCTGTGATGGTAATTATCATCTCACAAGAGTGTAATTAGCTTCTTTTAAGAGGCATAGTAGAGTCCCTCTGAGTCATCCCCAGACACACATCACCCCAATTGCCTGGAGAAATGTTTAGCAATCCACACAGAATTGCTCTCAATGAGGCTTAGAGAAAACATTCTCATATGTGTTTGAAGAACACTAAAATTAATGAAAATATGGTAGAACTTATAGCTTGGTTTATTCTTCCTCTGCTACTCTGAAGACCTCACTTTGTGGTTATGTTAGTATGCAGAATGTTCACCAGAACCATGGTAGTTCAGAGAAATATGATGAAAACCTTGCTCTGAAACTTTGAAATGCCAATATTTGTCCAAGGTCCACAAAATCAGACTGTTTAATTTCACTGTTTTATATTCCCTCGATTTTTTTCCTGACCTATTTACCTCTGCTAAATAACAAGGTTATTGCTATTGGGTAGAGACCCAGATCTCTCTGATACTATCGGTAGCTCCATGTGCAAATCCTGTTACTGTGTTTTAAAAGTATGCTCTAAGGAAATTACTTTGAAATGCCCTCTTATATTAGAAAGAATAAATTACACATACCTATTGCCTATATCACATTCTGAGTCTTACTATTTTCAGTTTTAACTAGTCACACAGCAGATTTTCCTAATGGTTGATAAACATGATAGTTTAATGATTCAGATAAACTATCCTGCAGGGACTTATAATTTCAGAAGTTTATTACATAACTACTCTGATTATCTGAATTTTAAAGGAAGCCTTTTAACCTTGTTTTATTGTCATTAGTACTTATACAGACAAGTTGATTTATTACCTCATAGCTACAAGTGTCAAGATTCCAATATGCATTAATTTCTAAAAACTGCTCATTTGATTACATCCTTAGAACTTCCAAAAAGTTGTATTTCTCCATTTAGATAATGTCAGAAAATTTATCAATTAGGGATAAAATTTCTATTCTTTTCTGGTTGCTAAAACATATGGTGGTTAGTTGGGATTCTTATTTCATTCCTTACAACACATTTAATTAAAACTGGAGTGATATTATCTTAAGATATGCCAACCCATGAAAAAGGTTAGAAGCAAGAGTTTAGCATAAAGTATCAAAATAAAAACTGAAGGTAATCTATCAATTCTGAAATGATTTTTCTTTAAGAATACTAATATGTGCATAGAATTTTCACAGAGAATCACCCAACTCTGAGAATACTCTTTCCTAAGGTGAAACTATTTTTGGCTCACCCAGAGCTTGGATAGTATTTAATTGATTTAGAGCTTCACTAGACAGAATCAGGGTAGGTACTGTGAATTATCATTCCAGAGAGAGATTGGAAATAGTTGCCAACTCTGCTCTCAACCCCAGTGGACTCTCTAAGGCATGGATAGAGGTCTGGCTAAATTAAGCAACTGGACACTAAACAAATGAGTATTAATCACTGATTGGTTGGTTGGTTGGTAAAATTTTCCTTTAAGTATACAGTTTATCATTAAATTATTGTGACAGACCTTAATTCCAAATGTTCACAGGGCAAATATTAAGGAAATAAGTAATAGATAACATGAAAACTATAATAGGTAGAAAAAAAATCAAAAGATAAAGAGTTGAGTTACACATTTGGGGGAAGTTTCAAATATTAGATATTTCAGGCATATTTTTACTACTCCAGATTACTTTGACTTGATGCAGATGTGGAAATGATTTTAAGGACTGTGATCTCCTTCTCATTCCCATTCTCCCTACTGCAAAAATTACATTTTTTTCCTCTCCATCACTACTCTGACATAGTGACTGGATTCCCCACATTTAAAAGAAAAACATATCTTTATATTAAGTTGTTGAAAGGATATGAAAAATGCTAATTATGTCATTAAGGATATGATTTATTAATTGGTATTTCTGACTGCTGCTCAACAATTTTCATTGCATAGCACACTCCCATAGGGACTAGCTGTGATTTAAAGTGGTCATTCTCAATTATAGGCTAAAGTCAAGGAGGGCATCTCCAAACCCAGAGAGGAGAGTCATAGCACTTAACCTACATCAGTCACATTAACTGATTAACATTCAGGGAGTAATCAGTATTTTATTTTGTTGGGGGGGGGGCTGTTTCTGGCAAGGTAAGTTCAGTGGGAATTTAAAAAACAATTTCCACTAGTTAGATAGCATAGTAGTTAATACAGTATAGCAATGGTAGCAAACTCTAGTAGGTATAGTGTCTCAAAACACCCAAGTATTTTATACTTACTCAAAATTCCAATGTGTATTCCTTATGGTAAGTCACTTTCCTCCAGGCCATGTCCCAGAGACCCTGCCTCTTTTGTGGCTTAACAATGATCAAGTGGGAAAAGCACAGTAAGTCACATGAGATGGAATTTTTATGGGCAAGGTCTGAAGTAATGCTTTTTATTGCTCCTTATATTCTATTGGCTAGATCTGGAGCTTAGATTTATCTCTACTCAGTGTTCAAGTTCCAAGGAAACTGGAAAATACAGTCTAGCAATTTTCTCAAGAAAATAATGAAATTAAGTTGGTGAACAGCTGCTTGTTGTTGCCACATGCAGCATCATGAGCATTGTGCCTCAGCACCTCAGCATCCAATGGGAGAAGATACAAAATACAAGAAAGAAAACAGGACTAAATATATCCTACTCTCCAAATTTATTTTACAGAATTCTCAAATTTTCAAAAATTCTGTCTTATACTCAGTATTCAAATGTATACTACTGTCCTTGCTTATCACAACTTTATCTTTGAAATTCTACCAGTTTTATTACTCCCTAGAGATTCTCAAGTCTCAGTTTGGTAATGCTGGAGGTCACACAGCTTGGGAACATATTCCACATGCAATAATGGCTGTTGATTAGCGGGGGATCCAATGAGTTTAAATGCTGCAGGAGTATGAAGACAAGGTATTATAAATTCCAGAAAAGGAGTCTTTTTGCTAGATGAATCTTCCAACACAGCATATTCACTTACCATGCAGTGAAACATTTAGAAGTCTACAGTTTATTCACTCCTGGAGTTAAGAAAAGCTGTAATATAAGAGAAACATTTTCAAATATAAACTCTCATGTTACTGTTACTTTAAACAAGTCATTTCACCTCTCTGTAGGATAAGTGAAATAGACTAGATTTACAAGTTTTCCCCTTTTATTCTTATTTTTATTTATACTCTTGTGAAGATTGTTTCTAAATATAGTTTGATTTTTTAAAATGTGTTTGAATATGAAAGTCCATGTGGGGATCTTTGCAAACATTTGCCTGTCAGAATCAAAATTAAAATTTTACCTCCTGGATGAATGAAAGGTAAAAGGATAATGCCTCTTTCACTTATATCAGAAATCCAGAAACAGTTGCAATATAAGATTACTATTTTGTTGGCAAAAATGTTTTTATTTTATTTTTAATCCCTAAGTAGGATATCTTTATCAAATCCATAAATGTGCATAACTGTTACATACCTAAAATATTTCTATTACTTAATATCATGAATATACATTCTGTAACAGGGCTGCCTTTCTAAAGGAAAAAGATTCTCTTTTTATGGTACAGTAAACTACTCCAGCTTCAGACCTGCTGAGCTCCCAGCTCTGAGGTCATTAAGCACTGAGCTGGCAGCAAACCTTTTTATATACAGCCCAGTGGGAAAAATTGGTTCTTGATGTGGGACAAGTAGGAATCAACCCTGAAGATATTTGACTCTTTTCTTTGAAGTTTTTCACTAAGTAACCTTTTTCATTGTGCCAATGTTACTCCACCCCTTTGTATTAGATCTAGTCCTAAAGTTTGCTTTTAATTGACATCGAATCATTCAGCCTTGTTTGAAATTATGTTGGAAATTTCTCTGCATGCTTTGGGAAATGCACAAAGTACTGGTAGAATGAGCAAAACTTTCTTTATGGTTTATTCATGCAAACTGAGTCAGCAAGGGTACCCCAAACAAGCTGGGGAGAGAGCCAAGCAGAAACAACATTCTTGTGCAGCACACTTGAAGTTTCAAATTTGAAATTGTTTGGGCTCTCTCCTGGAGCAGTGGGTTTTTCTCCATAGGAAGTTATTATCTACTGCAGAGGGAAGATTGGGTTATATAAGGGTAAACAAACATTACAGATTGCAGATATTCTGATTCTACAATGAAATCAAATCTCATACCTCAGAGCATTATGAACTTTTAACTAGGGAAATCTAGGCACTAGGGAATTTCAAAAATAGTAACAAATATATTAATATCTTCCAAGGTACGTGTTCTGTGCTCTATTTTCTGTATTAAAAATGTGGGCTTTTAGTAATTGTGCATAATGTAAATGGTAATCTACTTGTCTGCACAGTAAGTTCTGAATATATAATTATAGAGCTAATGATAAAGGGCTCAGGAGAGATTTTTGAAACTAATACATTAGGAAAAGATGTGTATTGAGGGTCTCCCCCATGGTACAGCGGTTGAGCGCTGGGCTGCAAATCTGCTCACAGCCTCTGCAGCGCTGGTTCCAGCCCCGGCTGCCAGGTGAGGGTCCCACATGGCGCGCAGATCTCTCCTGCCGCCCGCTACTCCTCTCAGCAGTGTACTTCGTTAGTCTGCCTGTTCTACTCTCTGCTCTGGCTCTGGTGAATTCTCTCACCCTCCCGCACCTCTGACTGTACCCAGTGCTTGTATAAATGGATAAATTAATCTTTAAAAAAATAAATAAATAAATAAAACCAGCAACATAACAAGAAAAAAAAATGTGTATTGAGACGTTAGAAACCTCAGAGCTCTAAAGGACTTTGAGATCATCCTATTACTTTATTTTTTCAATTAATAATAAAGATCTAAATAACTATAGTGACTTTGCCCAAGTTTACATATGGAATCACACCAATTGATGTTTGACAGATCACTTCATTATTGCTATAATGCTCTGCAATACAAAACAAATACATTTTCAATTAAAAATTACTTTAAATTCAACACAAATTTTTGCAACCTGACTGAAGTGAAAATGTTTCAATAGTCAAAAAAAATTATTAACTTAGCTTTTTCTAAGAAAATGAGAAAGTGAAAAAATAACTATGTATTAATAGATAACTGCTGAGCTAGGATTACTGTAGTTTTAGATGGAAACTTATGAAATAACTTGTGAAACTTATAAAAATAAGTTATTGGACAAGGAAGGTTAACTGAAAATTACATAAGTGGAAAAAAAAACAACTTTGGCAGGTTAGTTATCAAAAAGATAAAATCAAATTAAAAAAACATGACAACTGAGAATTTCACTATCTTATTATTTTTAGAAATAACCTCATTGTGGCATTATGAAAATGAAAGTGTGGGAAGACAAACAACATCTGCTGAAAGCAACTAGTAATATTTTTTTCCCATGGATATACAGTTGCACGCATAAATGAGATGAAAATTCTTTCAGCTTTGCCAATATTCTTACGATAATTAGCTACAGTGGGAATGTTTGTTGGTATGCCTTTACCTAAACTAAACTAAGAATAAGTCAAATAAGGTGAATGGCTGTTATCTCTGAATTAGGGGGAAAAAAATGAATGATGGAAAGGATAGACTTTCAGATTTCTACACTCAAAGTCTTGCTCAATTGTGATTCCTTAACTAAAATAGCAAATTGTGTAAGGTAAATGAACCTGTTTGAAGTTCACCAGGTATTATATTAGAATACTAATCATATGATACAAAGATAACTTACATTTTAAGCCGATTTCCATATAACATTGAGGATGGCTGTGTAAGGCAAAGAATGATCAGCATTTAGTGTACATATTATACCCATATTAATATTGTAGATTGTTTCAATTTTTCTTTTCAGTACATTCAGACTTGAATGTCTAGGTATGGATAGTTGATCAAAAATGAAATTCCAGGGCCTCCCCTGGTGGTGCAACCTTTGAGCGCTGGGCTGCGAAGCTGCCTGTAGCCTCTGCAGCAGTGGTTCGATCCCTGGCTGCTGGCGAGGGTCTCACATGGCGTGCAGACCTCTCCTGCCTCCCGCTGCTCCCCTCAGCAGTATCGTTCCATGCTCTGGCTCTGGTGAATTCTCTCACCCTCCCACGCTTCTGACTGTACATAGTGCTTGTATAAATAAATAAATCTTTTTTAAAAAAATGAAATCCCATATCTACAAATTCTATAAGACCGATATATATAAAGTTAATCTGAAAATAGATCAAAGTCATGCTCTCTGTACTCTTAGCTTATTTTACAGAAGAAAGGTATGGCTCTCTTACTATGGCATATATCTTGGAATGTAAATATCTATGGGGCATCAAACATGTAGACAATTCAGTATTTTGATTTTAGCCAGTCTCTTTGAATCAAAGCTTCTTTGTTTTATGTATATTTCTTTTAGCACAAAGAAATATATTAGAAAATGCTGTATTTATAACCATATGAGGATGATCTTAGATACATTTTAGAGTGGGGCAATAAAAATGATCATAATTTTCATTTCATAGCATGTTCTTTTCCATCTTCCATCTACTGTCAAATACTTTCTTCTAAGGAAAAGTCCATTAAAGAAAATCAAAAGGAGCATCAGAAAGAAATGTTAGGAACCATGATTCATTACTTCATCTATAAAACAACTCATGGCATAACTCCATGTGTTATGCAACTACATATTTATCATAAATGAGATAAGTCCCAAGTCCCATAATCTTCATTTTCTAACTTAAAATCAACTGATTTGGGGGTCTTAATTCCATATGTAGAAAGCATTAACCTTTGCTATTTAATATACTCTAATATTGGGGTAAAATCTACCATATCCACCCACATCCCACTCACACTCAAAAGGATGGGAATTAAACAGTTTGTGTACACTGTGGGGGAGGGTATGAATTTGGGGGTCACCTTAGAATTCTGCCTACTACAGTTATACTTCCTGTCCAGTGATCGCTAACAAACTGTTGCCAACCTGGAGGCACCTTTATTTACATCTACTTTTATCTAAACCCTCACTATTTGTACTAAGAAGATAAATATATTTTGATCAAATTTTGAGGTATGGGTGGTTCTTCCATTCTTGGTTTCTCATAAGCATGAATTATAAATGAAAATTGGACTGAACAAGTCAGTGTCCAAGGATTAAAAATTATAAGGATGTATTAATCAAAATTCACAATGTGGAAAGATGTTGCAGATTGGTTTATAACATTATTCCCAACTTCTTTCTAGTGATATTTCCTAAATTTCAGAAACTGATAAACTGAAAATCATAGTTCTTAGAGTGCTTTGCAGGTGAGAATTCCTTAGTGTTTTGAAAATATTTGTGTGCATTTTGGAAAATAGAAATTGAGACTGAAGCTAAGGATTCTGCTGGTAAGCTGTAGTGTAGAGTCTTATTTTCTTCTTTATGTGTGTGTTTATTTATTATACAATTAGTAACAGTATGAGGGTCCAGACAGTCACTTAATGGGCAGCAAGAGGACTGAGTGGGACATCTGTTTTAATAATGAACCATTTAGCATGGTACTGAATGTGAGAGTAGCAGCTTTTCAGTCATGAAGGGTCATTCTGGTTTTAGTGGCGGTGTTTGAATTGAAGGGAAAAATTTCTAAGGTTAACCTCTCTTCTCCATCAGTGGCTTTCTGATCAAAGTAGAGGCTGGATTCTTTGGGAGCTCATTCTCTGTTGTGACTTTGAGAGTCTTTCCTGAAAGCACAATTGTGATTGTTTTGTTTTGTTTTTCAGCACTCCCAGTAATCTGAGAAACATTGCTTTTCACTTTCACCAGCTATTGTTGAACATTGCCCAGTGTAGGTAGCGCTTCCCTATCTTCCCTGATCCTCCCCATTTCTGGAAAGAGAGCATCATACCACTGTACAAGCATTAATTTTAATTCCTTTCTTACAGCTCTCAGCCATTCTGTTGCTTTATTGATACTTTCTGTTAACATAAGAGATTTGAAATGATCCCTTTCAGTGTAAGCCTAATTTTATTTCTATCTAAGGGCATTTATTTTCAGATCTACTTTGTGGAGGGGGAGAAGATAGTGTGTTCATAATCGTCATTGCCTATTAAATTGTTATTTTATGTCTTACTGATAGCCCCTAGAGTTTGCCTTATTGCCAGTTATAGATTCACCAGGATTTTTAAATTTTAATGACCTTTTTATGGTTAAAGTGTATAGGTTAAGTTGTACATTCGCCCATAGTTATTTTTCCTGCAGGAAAATTAAATTTTCTTCTTCCTTTTCCTTAGCTGCCATTTTAAAAGTTTGATTCCATAAAGCCCCCGAAGTTTCTATAAGAAGGATGCTTTATCATAGTGTTTGAGAAATAAAATTAAATTGTGGTTTCTTTTAATTTTGATAGTGCTAACTTCCTATTCCACATCCAAAGTCTATATTAGAGAAAATGAATTGAATGGTGCAGAAGAAACATTCGGGTTTATTATGGGAACTTCTTGGCAGAAAGGCTGTATTGGCATGAAGCCTAACTTAGTGTTTTCTCATGCCTACAGCTTGACTTTGTTCTCAGAGAATATGCAGTGTTTGAATTTTGATAAAGTTCTGGGTGTTTGACTGAATTTTTTTTACCATTTACCTTAAAATATAATTCATTCAGTCATATCTTATATCTACTAACAATGCCCTTTGTGCATCTCTGTTCATAGGACTCATTATTCTTATAATCCTTTAGGTAATATCTATAGCTGTCACTCAGCTGTAAATTCTATAAGGTCTAAACACCAATTTTATGTGCTGCTACTGATCTAACATATCACATTAGATGATAACTGAAGATGTGTAAGAAGATATTCCAAGAATGCTTAAACAAAGAAAATAAAAGAAATGCTGTGAAATTTTAATATCTTTATAAAATTAAGGCAATTTAAATTCATATTCTATTTTATTAGCAGGTAGAAATCACTTATTATGTGTCGGACATGATTCTAAATAAAAAATCAGTATTTGCTTATTTCATCTTCAAATTTCCCTTTGAGGAAAGAGCTTTTATTACCCTCTTCCCCCTCCCCTGCACATGGAGAAAGTAGCTGAGCCAGGATTTATATTCAGTCTGGGCACACAAACTAGGTTCTTAACAACTACAAGGGATAAATTTCCCAGTTTTGACAGTCTTTGACTGTAAGATTTGAGAACAGTGGTAAGGATAGATATAATAGAACATGCACTGTTAATCTATGTTTTATGAGTTCATGACAAATAATTATGGTTTAGAGCATATTTTATGAATTTATTATAAACAGATATACCAATGATAATCTACGTGTGGATCAGGCAATAGTAATAACCTGTTATAAGACTCAGAGAATTTGAGTTTTTAAAAAGTGGTAAGAGCCAAAAGGTTAAAAAGATTCAGTTTCAGAATTTATTGCCAGTAGCTTTTTCTTTACAGTCTGTTTCCTCTATTTGATTCTACACCTCCCTTCTTATTCAGATTCTCCCACTGATGAAAATTGAGGTGGGAGGACTCCTTGGCAGGGACTATAATGATAATACTGTGGAGTAGCAATTATAGACTCTGAAGTTTTTTGAAATGGCTCGTACTAGACAAAAATCTAACACTAAAAGTACTTACACTAAGATATCTAAAAAATCTCTTTTAAAGCATTGACGAGGAGGGTAAGTTGAGGCACATCACAGGTGTTTTTAATTATGTTGTAGTGGCTATCGTTTTTCAAAGAAGTGATGGCAGATCTTTCAGTACTTAAAAACTTAAAGAAAAGTTCCCCAATTTGCTGAAGCATGAGTGAATTAGAAGTTATGCAACCTATTACAGAGATATTATTACTTTCGGATCATTTAACTCAGTATATAAAAGCTTAACTGGATATAAAACTGGCATTTTTCTCCTTTTGTTAATAGACCTCAATCCTATTTCCCACCTTTACCTCCATAAGAAATCAGAAATAACCAGCAATATATCCTGCCATGCATATAAATGTGATTTTTCCCATAAACTTCCTTGACCACTCATGTCTGTAGTTTTCCTATTATGCTATTAATCACAATATATTGTAAAGTTCTCTTGTCCCCATTCCTTATTAGACTGTGAGGTTCCTGAGAAAACAGATTATGCCATATTTTCCTATAGGAACTAGAATACCACTTGGTCCAGAGTAACCTTTTCACAAATTCAGGTTGACTAAGAATATCTTGCTGTTGGACTCCATTGTCAGTCTTCTTTGCTGCTAAAAAATTACCACCACTTAGCCTGACTTGAAACAATGCAAATTTTTCATCCTATGATTCTGTTGGTCAGCAGTAAACATGGCTCTTCCCAAGCTAAAATCAAGGAATTAACAGGGCTGCATCCCTGTGGAAGATTAGAGGCATGATTCTATTTATTTATTTGTTTGTTTGTTTGTTTGTTTATTTATTTATTTATTTACTTTCTCTAATTTCTAGTGGCCACCCACATTCCTGGGCTCATGACCCTTTCCTCCATTGTTAAGAGTCAAATATATAGTATCTTCAGACAGTGTTTTATACTCACGTATCTCTGGTTTCTTTTGCTCCTTGTTCCAGTTATAAGGACATATAATCACTTTGAACACATCTGTATATCCAGAATAATCTTCTTATTTTGAGATTGTATGATTAGAATTTTTAAGTTTTATTTTCATTTATGCATACAAAAACTGGAGTGTAGGCCAGAGGTGCTGGAGGTGCTAGAGATAGATGTGGGGAGCGGAATAGGCAGATCTACTGAAATGCACTGCTGAGGGGAGGAGCGCAGGCATGGTGAGACAGGGCACAGGCATGGTGCGCCATGTGGGTTAGCTCCCTTGCCAGGGATTGAATTCATGCCACAGTGGCTGGTGATAACTTGATAGCACTGAGACTTTAACCCCTGTGCCACCAGGGAGGCCCCTGATTAGTAATTTTAACTCTATTTTAACTCTATTTTAACTCTATTTTAACTCTGTTAGTAATTTTAACTCTAATCAGGGAGGCCCCTGATTAGTAAATTTAACTTTGTCATGTAATATAACATATCCATATGTTCTAGGGATTAGAATGTATGCATTTCTAGAGACTAGAGGCATTATTCTTCCTAGCACACTTCCTATTATATTCCAAAGTGAGCACACATTTGATAGTAGAAATGAACAATGTGAAATATGGTTCACACAGCATTCATTCTACCTGCTAAACTTATGCTTTTTTCCCCTCTGTGTTGTAGAAGCTGAACAGCTAGAATAATATATCCCAAGGTCCTTGCAACTGGTTTTCCAGATGTGACTTAGGTGTGAGGATCAGATGTACTCAGGGATACTTGAATTCCAAAATGAGGGAGCATAGGGAAAAGGAGGCACAAGGCATCCATCTTTCCAGTGTACAATGTGGCAGAGGAATTCACAGGTCTGCATTCTTTTCTTCTGTGATTTGACAGCTTAATACAGTCAGTATTCATTTACCTGATTATGGCAAAAACAGTGCAGTGTTATTAGCTTTCTGATCTGATAACTGTGGTTTTCCTGGGAAGTAGCAAGATGCTTCTGGACTTGATGGTTGCCTGGGAATCCCCTCTGATAGCATTTCCAGCCCAATTGTAAGTAGTGTGGTATATTCAGATGTTGTATTCCATCTACTCTAAATTCATTCCCCAGACATTAAATGGTAGTATGTTTATCTTTCTTAGAAGTACATTAGATATTGATGTGTTTTATAATTAATGCTGTCAGATATTTGAAGCATTATAAATTTCTTTAGTGAAAACCAGCTAGCATGGTGTCTGCAACTAGTCCTATCTGATATGAGTAGCCTTTTCTTCAGTCCTAGGTCAACAGATTATGACATAACAAAAATGAGCCTGGCCTTTAAAATTCTACTTTAAGATCTAGACAAACAACCTATTTACTGTTATCTTTTTTAATCATATTGTTCTGACCACCACTGAAAAAAATGGACTTTTGTTCAGACCAACAGTGTAGCTGCAAATATATTGCTGCATGAGATGTTCAGGATTTATTTTAAAGGCAGATGTATCATAATTTACTTATAGACCTTAAACTTTATCAAACTGTTATCCCTGAAGAATAATGTTGATTACTGTTTTTTTGAATTGATATTACTGAAGGTTTCACTTCATGATGTGCCAGAGATTTTGTTAGATTCTCCAAATCTCATTGCCTTTTCTCTGCTCCATATTGCTATAGATAAAACACCAGTGCTGTTTTTTTGACAATGAAATACATTTTTTAACTTTCAGTATTTATTTTTGCACTTATTTTAGTTGATATAATATTTCAAGCACTGCATATGATTTAGAAGTACAGGATCACACCTCTTCAGATACATGCTACCATACCACATCCACTGCAAAAGACCTGTAGCCCTTCACCATTGTCCATACTGCTTCCCTCCCCCTTTGTTTTCCCTTCTCTCCAAAACCCCTCAGGCAGACTCAATTCTATAGTCAAATTTCTAGGGTTTGTGATTGGCTTGGTTTTATCTGGCCTCTGGCCCTTTTTTGTCATTTGTTTCTCTATATACATGTAAATAATACTATGTAGTATTTGTCTTTTTCCTTTTGACTTATTTCATTTAGCATAATTCCCTCCAGTTCCATTTATGTTGTCACAAATGGCAGGAGTAATTCTTTTTTTTTATATAGCTAAATAGTAGTGCATTGTTTGTAAATGCCACATTTTTGTATTTTTTTATCTGTTGATAAACTTAGGTTGTTACCATAGCTATTGCTGGATCATATGGTAGATCTATTTTTATTACTCTGAGAAATCTCCATACTGTTTTCTGTCAGGACTGTGCCATTATATAAATCCATCTATAGTGTATGTGGGTTGCTTTTACCCACATCCTCACAAACTCTTGTTGCTTCTAGACTTTTTGATATTGGGACATCCTTATAGGTGTGAGGTGGTATCTCATTGTAGTTTTGATCACAACAGTTTTAAGGATTCAAGCAATATTGGAAAAATAATTTAACTTTGCCTCAATTTTCAATATTAATTTATATATTCAACCTATAAAGTATTAAGATTCAGGATAGGAAGTATTATGACATGAGAGTGATTAAAAATTATTCAGTCTCATTCTAACAATAAACATTCAATTTTCATTTTACTTCAAATTTAATTTTACTTTAATTTTACTTCAATTTTAATTTTACTTTGTCAAACATTAAAAAAACCCAGTTGGTATTTAACTTCATTGATAGTTTACCCTTTCATTCCAGGCCTTAAAAAATTCAATTTGGTAACTATGGTGCAAGATGTGAGTGCTTTGGTGGTAGGAAAACGATGGTTGCCACACCTGAGGGGAAAGATCTACATTATGAAAAAAATAAACAAGGATATTTTAAAAAATTCCATTTTGATAGAAATGTTATTAAAATGTCTTCTGTGCCTCCTTGATTCTTAATTTAAGCTGTGTCAAACTTATGATGTGTGCTTATGCTATCATTGTTAACCATTATGACTAGGTACAGGTCTTGCTGAGACATGATGTATTTCTGATGAGGCATTTATAATATAGTGGTTATGAAGCTTTTATTCTTTGAAAAGAGTTCCGGTGCTTGTATAATATTTTCCTCTTATGTATTGAAGGTTAAGTTAAAGATTCACAGCTTCTTAACTTCCAAAGCAGAGCTCAGAAGTAGCATTTCTGTAAAAAGAATTTGTGTATGAAAGGCGATAGCAAAAAATGATCATTGAGTAGCAAATTACCTTATTATTACCTCTTCCCATCAGCAGGCTTTGAGTCATCTGCATGTTTCAATATTAACTATTTCTGTATCTCTAAAAGCGTGAATCAGAGTGCATTTGGTTTTCTGTCTTGTCCTATTTATTAGGTTGAATATTGTTCATCATTTCACGTAACTATGACAATGAATTTCTGGGAGTCTTAGTGAAAGTGTACATATTCTTTATCAGATGAATTCTGCTTATCTGATACCAGACTACAATGTTTGGTAATTTTTACTTTGTAGAACAACACAGACAGAAGTAAATATATGATTGCATCTTTCTTCTTAGAATAATGTAAGAAGTTCTTTGATGGATCTTTTATGTGATAACATTTTACATTTAGAAGAGTACATATCATGACTCATACGTTGAGTGTATGAATTAAGAGTAAAAATTTAGATAAATAACAGTCTTCTCTAAACTTACAGTTGCTACCCTGAAAGTGTCTCAGTATTCCATATGCAGCAGAACACCACTGTATTCTTGACATGTATCAGATATTGTGTTAGTTCTTTAGGAGAAAAAAAAAAAGATTCAGCAACAAAAAAACCAACTGACATTGTTATCTCAAGATAGCATCTAGTTTAGGAAAGGATAATACTAATTATAATATGTTTTCATTTATTTATAACTTGTTTCTCTTCTGTCAGCAACAAGTAAGGGTTCTTAACACTGTGTTAGCTAATCTGGTCAGTTCCAGAGTATAATATTGTATCATAGTTTGGAATAAAAGCAGTGAAAACAAATGGCTATTATCTCTGATTTCAAACTACAGATTTCCACAGAAATAGTATCTCAAAAACTTTAAAGAATATTGCATATAACCCATAATACCCATTAAAATTTCTTTTATAAATTAACCAATACCTATGTATAAATAGTACCCTAAAATGTATTTGGTTTCATTTAATCGCCTATTTAAGTGGGCTCCAATTTTTTAACAAATGAAACTTAACTCTGCAATGTATTTCTATGTACAAAAACCTTGATTTATGCTTCTGCTTACTTTGGGCACATGTAATAATGATAATATGATCAAAACTATGTACATTTAAAAGTTTCCTATATATATATTTTGAAAATATAATACTTTAATGTTACTACACATTGTCTTTTAGTAGAAGAAGATTATAATCCATTAAAGTAAATGTTTCCTGATACATGTCTATATTTGTTCCATTGTTTGAGATGACGCTATTATTAAGCCCACAGCAATCACTTTACGTTTTCTGCTTCTACTGCAGTGAGTAAACCTCCTCTTTCGAATGCCCCAGGACATTGGTTCTATGGGCTGGTATAATTTAAAAGATACACAATAAAACCTTCAATTGCTATAAGTATGGGTCTAGTTGTTGTAACTCTCCTTTCTTTTTGCAGTTTGCTCTTAGGAGCTAGTTAAAAGAATAGTCTCAATCAATTTGATTTATATGATAACATAATATTAGGCTTTTAACATAAGGTGTGTTCTACTTCTAGTAAATTAAGATTCCAAGTTTGTAAAATTTCCCACCAAACATTGAATTCCCACTGGGAGCAGTGAGAGCAATGAACAAAAATAAATAAATAATCAATCAATCAATTTTACATGGCCAGAATGGAAGACATCCCAAAGTCACTGGTCCCTAGCAAATCTGAGGTCTTATAGAGCAGCAATTATCTGTGGGAGAAATTATCTTTTTCACTGTTCCCTTACTATCTTCTGTGGAATAGTTTGCTCATTATCCTCCATGTACTTCTAAAGTTATGTTGGGTATTATGTCTTTCTTGGAGGATACCAGCTTAAAAGTCATGTAATTACACATGTGCACTTGATCTTAGCCAAAAGGCTGAGAAGTGATCATGTAACTCCATGTGTAAACTCGGGACTATTTCAGGTCATTATTAGTTCAACTCTGTTTGTTTGAATAGATGTGAAGAAGCCAATTACAATGGGTGAAATGTTGCAATAAACATTTAAGACTGATCTGGCCCAAGATGGCATGTAATGAAACATATACCTAAAGAGTAAACAGATAACTCAAATATACAATAGAAAGCAATCTGTTATTTAGTAAGTACAAATAACAAACATTTCTATAATTATATTTCTGTGTGATATAATTATGAATAATGTTCAAAGGTATTTAAGTTTTTCAGTAGTGTTTTATACTGCTTGCATACATGGTTCAGAAGTCAGCAGGAATGACAAAACTCTCTAGTACTTACCAATTTTTGCCTCTGCACTAATTATTTCAGGCCCTTTCCGTCTTTGAAAATTGCCTGTCACCCATTTACAATAGCATAAAGTATATCTTAATCACTGTTTTAAATGCCTCACTTTGCCCTGAAATTAAAATATCAACCAGATCTATGTAAATGTTCACAGGTTAATACTCATGACTTGTAAGTGATTCCTGACCTTTTCTGAAACAAAATATTAGGTTTAAATTTAAGAAGAAATATGCCACAGAAAATGTGTCTCCCTTTCGAAAGGAAAACTGCATGAGCAGGATTTTTATGTTTCCTCCTTGGAGTTCTTCTCATCTTAGTTCACATGTTCCCCCAAAGTCTCTAAATCCTGGGATTTTTGGTCACACCTTAAATGTCTAGCCTTTAATGTATGGCAGGAGAATCCATCAAGAATTGGATATTTAAAGAAAAATGAAAATTTAAAAGAAACAAATCTTTAAAAAATCAAGGCAGATAATGAATTATTTTAAAAAAATTGTTTAACAATAAGATAAAACCTTATAGTTTGGAGATACTCAAATGTTTGATTCCCATCAATGAGAAAGAGATGATTTGATATACAAAAACATTGTGAAAGACTTCCACAATCAAGTTAATTAACATATTCATCATCTCACAGTTACTCTGTATGTGTAAAAATGCTTAATGTTTATTAACTTAGCAAATGTCAAATATCGATACATAATATTGTCTACATATATACATAATACAATATTATTAACTGTATTTACTATGCTGTACTTTAGAAACTTAGAATTTATTCATCTTCCCATTTCTCTCACACCCAAACTTTGGCAAATCTGTTGCTATGCGTTCAGCTGTTTTTGGTTTTTTTTTTTTTGATTCTACATATAAGTGATGCCATACAATATTTATCCTTATCAGTCTGGATTGTTTCACTTAATGTAATGCCCTCCTGTTTCATTCTTATTGTCAGAAATGGCAAAGTTTCCTTATTTTTATTGCTGAACCATATTCCACTGTATATATGAATATCACATTTTCTTTATTCATTCTTTCAATGATAAACATTACAACAGTTCCCAATCTTGGCTAGTACATTGTGTCCAAATCTTGGGTGTATAGATACCGCTTTGAGATAATGATTTCATTAACTTTATATACATTTGAGTGTAGAAATTGTTGAATAATGCAGTACATCTATTTTTAATTTTTTGAGTATTTTCCCTAGTATTTTTCAGTAGTGTTTTATACTGCTTATATGCATGATTCAGAAGTCAGCAGGAATGACGAAACTCTCTAGTACTTACCACTTTTTGCCTCTACACACATTTTTAATTTTTTTGAGTATTCTCCCTAGTATTTTCCACAGTAGTTAGATCAGTGTACATTCCACCACCACCGGAGTGCTAGGGTTCTCTTTTCTCCATATTCTTGCCAGCACTTATCTTTTGTCTTATTGATAATAGTCATTTAAATAAGTGTTAGGTGATATCTTACTGTGATTTAGATTTGAATTTTTCTGATAGTTAATGATCTTATGTATCTTTACATGAGCCATTTAGCCATCTCTGTCTTTGGAAAATGTCTATACAGATTCTTTGCCCATTTTTTAAATTAGGTTATTTTATTATTTTATTTTGGATGGGTTATTCTTTTTTCATTGAATTGTATGAATTTTTGTATATCTTAGATATTTACTTTTAGCAGATACCTGGTATGCAAATATTTTCCTATTCTCAATGAGCTGTTTTCATTCTGTTCTTTTTTGTTGTTGTTTTGCAGATGCTTTTCATTTTGAGGTATCTTTATTTGTTTGTTCATTTGTTGCTTTCCTATCCCTTGTTGGGACTGATTCTTCAAAGACATCTCTAAGGCTGACATCATGGAATATATTGCATGTGTTTTCTTCTATGTTTTTTTTATCATTTCAGATCTTATATCCAAGTCTTTAATACACTTGAACTTATTTTAACATAATGGGGTTAGAATGATCCAGGTTCATTCTTTTTTGAATGGTGGTTCAACTTTCCAAACACAATTTATTTCTATTGTTTGTAACTCTGTATCATTTCTAAGATTATATTTTCTCACAATGCCACACTAAAGATCCATTCACCATCCACCACCAAACATTTGGCCCCTTAAATTCATTCCTTTCCCAATCTTTCCCCTGTTGTAATTACCATTATATTGTCAGAGTCTATAGGTCTGTTTTCAAACACAATCTGTGGAAGCAATATTCTTTTCTCCATTGTATGGTCATGGCCATTAATATAATTAATCTTTTTAATATTAGGATCTAATAGGCTTCTAATAGTATTTCTTTGTAGTTGTAATTTACATTTCTCTGAAATGTAATTTGCATTTCCCTAATGATGCTGAATAGCTTCCCATATAGTCATTTATGTATCATGTTTTGTGAGCTGACTTTTCATATATTTTTTCCATTTATATCAACTTGTTTGTGGTCTTGTCATTGAATCATAAAAGTATACTTTTATAATTATATGAAACTATAAATATATTTTTAAAATACTGGATGGAGGTACCCCAATATTACCACAGTTAAAATTAAATTAAAAAAACTTTCTCTGCAATTAAAACACAATTTTCTCTGAAAAGACAGAACTCAAACTGCTGGATATTTAATGTAGTAATGGATTTAATATTGTAAAAGCCTCTAATGTGTTGAGGGTTATTACAAACACACCTTTAATTCAGAGTATATTTTATCTGACTTGAGATGAAGGATAACCTGTTAATCACCCTGATTACCATGTTCACTAGTCATTTCTGACCTTGAATCAATTCACTACATTCTGTCACATTTGATTCAGTTGTTAACTCAAACAACACATCATTATAAAAATAAATGGCATCTCATAATCTTTTGCCAATCATTACCTCTTTGGATTCAAAAACAATATTTTTGTCATGCAGCTACTGAGCTAATTCACACACACAAAAAGGATATTTAAACACTGGAGAGCTACTTATTTTCAATAAGATACAAAATTGCACAGCATCTGTTTTCATTTTTTTTTATAATTCTATATTATGAAATACAGAGTTTTAAGTTGTATATATTTGTAAAAATTTTCAGAGGCTAATACTTTATTTTTTAGAAAATGTATTACAGTCTAATCTCAATGGATATTAGGCCTCATTTATGCTTTACAAACTTGTTGCTTAGAGTTCTCTAAGGTATGTTAAACATAAAAGGTAATACCAGTTTCTAATTATATTTCTACCATTGAGTTATTTCAATTTATTGCTTTAGTGTACCACCTGGCTAGAATTCTATAAAGCAGTTTCTCCAGAGACCAATAATTCAAAACTTTTGTACTCCCCTTTAAATGGCAATCAATATATATGCCACACAAGCCAGTCAAAAGTCAACAAGAAACATTTCTTACCTGAGTATCAACATTTTTCTTGTTTGACGCCAGTTGTATTAATGCAAAAGCTACCTGGCAGTTGAGGAACTGTACATTTCCATTCATTTATTCATCCCTTCAACAAAATTATAGGGAACATGGACTTATTTGTGAAGTATTACTGTAAGTGTTGACACAAAAACAATTCAGACCACAGTCTTTCCCTAATTACCTCAATTAGAAGAATAAATAAGTTATTTTTTAAAAAGAAAAAGATAAAAAGGCTCAACATATCCTGGGAGGAAAAAACATCCATATGCTATTATAGATTTTATGTGGTCTTATTTATATTGATGTTCAAGATTAGAACATTCCACACTTAAATTGATTTGTAAACCTTGTTAAAATATTGTTTATAGTAAATAGCTTAGTGAATTTTCTACTATTAGTGGTAAAATTAATGGTGTAAAATAAGCTAGCTTGCAATAAAATAGTTCCTTTTTGCCAAAAATATATCTTCAAACCTAACTTAAATTCATATTATGAATTGCTAATTACATACTGAAAATCTTAACTATAATGAGTCTGCCTTATGTGTTACTGCTGTTAGAAAAATCAACATTATATTATCCTCATTTCTTTCTATCGATTTGTGCAGTTCTACATTCTCCTGTGTTTTTATTTGTTGTTTTTAATTTTTTTATATTATGCTACATTTTTTTCCTGTTTCCCTAACTTTTTCCACAAGTCATACATTCTTCCTTTATGTACTGTTCATTAGAGTCATTTAAAGTGAGTCTTTATATCTTGGCAAGTTCATATACTTTTGCTCTGCTGGTTTTAGCAAAAGCAAAATTCAAAGACTTCCATTCTTTAGATTTATGTATCCTCAAATGTTAAGAATCTAGAAGTTAGTGTTAGTTACACAATTAATATATTTAAATGCATCAATTTTTGTTACTTCTCTAATCAATGGTATATAAGTGTATGGGTTAGGTTTGGTGTTTCACTATTTTCCAAGTTTTGGCGAGGATCTTAAAGATGTTTCATTATGTTACTATGCATAATGAAGTATCTCCATCTTTATTATCAAGGAATTATATTTGCCTGGGTCAAAGGAAGAGGAAAATTTGAAATGGGAATTTCACACTTAAATGGATTTATAAACTTTTTTAAAATATCATTGTTTATGGCATATTTAAAGAAAAACTAGCAACAACAAATGTTGGCAAGGTTGTGGAGAAAAACGAACTCTCCTGCACTGCTGGTGGGATTGCAAACTGGTCCAACCACTATGCAGAGCTGTCTGGAGATTTCTTGAACTATTAAACACAGAGCTTCTTTATGATCCAGCAATTCCACTCCTAGGTATTTACCCAAATGACACAGAAACAGTAATTCCAAAGGGCATCTGCACCCCTATGTTTATAGCAGCACTGTTTACAATAGCTAAGCTATGGAAGCAACCCAAATGCCCCAAAATAGATGACTGGATCAAGAAGATGTGGTCCATACACACAATGGAATATTATTCAGCAATCAAAAATGATAAACACGTGCAGTTTGCAGCAACATGGATGGAGCTAGAAGGGATCATGCTCAATGAAATAAGTCAGAAAGAAAAAGAAAAATACTGTATGTTCTCACTCATAGCAGGAATTTAGAAAACCTAAATAAGAGACCAGGAAAAAAAGACTAACCAATACAAAGTAAAAATCAAAATCAACAAGCAAGTATAAAAAAAAGACACACTACGGAGATGGGAGGGGTGAGGAAAGGAAGGACTAGAGTCAAAATAAGGGGTGAGGTGCAATTGTATGGGGAATATAACAAAACAAAAAATGCATACATTGTACAAAAATTTAAAAAGATGTAAGAATTATATAAAAATATTTAAATAAAAAATCATTGTTTATGGTAAATAGCTTAGTGAATTTTCTACTATTAGTGGTAAAATTATTGGTGTAAAATAAGCTAGCTTGCAATAAAACAGTTCCTTTTTGCCAAAAATATATCTTGTGAGGCACATATAGGTGTCGCTACTGCAGACATACATATTTGGTGATCTTTATTGGAATGTGATATTGGCTGTCATGCATATGTTGCTCTGAACAGGACTGAATTTTCTGTAGGAGTTAATCCTACTCTTATTCTACCATTGATACTGTCAATATATTATATTCTTTTGGGTGAAGATTTCTTGAAATCTGGTCCTGATGCTGGTCCCTTCAGAGTTAGTCCCATGAATCAGGGCCCTGACAATCTATTATCTGGTAATATGTCCCTTGGTAGTTTCCTCGCCTCTCCAACTGGTTGAATTTTATTTTATTATAGATTGAAATAAGCTTAGTTCATCATGCATTATTACCACAGTTGAAGCAAGGGGACATGAAAATACCATAGGAGATTTCTGGGGATAGTATGACAAATTTCCCAAACTGATTGAAAAATGACTTCAGCCATCAGAGAGGAGAAACTATTTTAGGGATTTCATGGTAGTTAGGTAGAGAAAATGGGGCAAGGGTCTTAACTCCCTGTTAGCACAATGTGATGGGGCACCTGGGCTTTCATACCAGCTTCTACAGCTTCTAGTTGTAAGGCGGGGGATGTCCATGTTAGGATAACATATAACTCTAAAATCCAAGAATCCTAACATGAAGTTTATTTTATGGCTTATTAAAAAAATATATTGCAGGTCGTAGTGATCCTGTGGGACAATTTTTCTTGGTATGATAACCCAGACATGCAGACTAAGGTAATTCCCAAGACTGAACTTTCCATACACATGGTCTCCTGAAGAATTGAACGAAATCTCTTAAATGCTCCCACTCAGAAGTAGCACCCATTGCTCATATTTCATTAGCCAAAAAGATGAAAGTTTATTCTTATCCTCACAGGGGCAAGAATCACAGTCTTCTCCCATCCCCTGAAGAAGAAAATCACTTACCTATGTAGAGTAGCAACATCTTCTATGCTTACGTGTAGTTATCTAGCTAGTAAGTAGAAAAAGAATTTCAACCCGAATTTTGTGCTCTTTAGCACTGGACTATCTATATTTACTTAATGTTAATTGGTAAAGCTATGGTAATTCAGAATAAGAAAAATTCAAAGTAACAAAATTAAGAAAGTTTTACAGAGATGCCATTACTGAAGTATTTGTAAAGTAAGTTGACATACTGGAGCCATAAGTGTGCCATACATGTGACTTAAATATCTGTTTCAGGTTTGGTGGCACATAAGGGAGAAAAGAAAACTTGAGGAAATTTTTTTCTTAAATATTTATTTATTTATACAAGCACTGGGGTACAGGCCAGAGGCACGGGAGGATGAGAGAATTCACCAGAGACAGAGCAGGGAGCAGAACAGGCAAAAGGACTGAAGTACACTACTGAGGGGAGCAGTGGGCAAGATAGGAGAGGTCTGCCTTGCCATGTGGGAATCTCCCTGGCTGGTCATCAAACCTGTGGGCAGCTTCACAGCACCTCTGTCAACCTGATGCACCACTGGGGAG
Organism: Talpa occidentalis; assembly: GCF_014898055.3. Taxonomy (NCBI): domain Eukaryota; kingdom Metazoa; phylum Chordata; class Mammalia; order Eulipotyphla; family Talpidae; genus Talpa; species Talpa occidentalis. Next base: position 25,769,803 of record NW_023604972.1, read on the forward strand.
GCCCGAAAACTTGAGGAAATTTTAAGGAAAAGCGTGTGCTGCAAAAATAGATAATGCTCTAGGTTAACTGACTAACAAGGCTTGACTACCTAGGCTACAAGCATTTTTATCATGAGAGAACTTATTCATACTAACTGATGTTAAAAATGCATTCTACAACTCAGATGAAAGCCCCTGAATATTGGATCTAAAGAAACAATCTACTTGTATACTTGGCATTCTGTCCAATTGAAAAAGGGAATCTCCTGAGATACCTATCAACAGAATAGTTCTTCTCTGTTAGGATTTTAAAAAAAAAGTTAATTAGTGATTGACCTGCTCTGAAATGCTAGTTGCAATATACAGCTCACTATTGCCACGTGGGTGCTTGAGAATTCTCATGTCACTTTGCTTTAAAATGGATTCAATTAGTATTTTAACTGCTTATTTTATTACATATAGCTATAGATAGAGTTGTAATTTTACTCTTAGTATGCAGTGATGTTTAGTGATACTTTTATTTTGAAAGAAAAAATACTTATATTCTTTCTTGTCACAGCATGAAAACGTATAGATGCTAGGCAGTTTAAGCTCAAATGAAATGAGTACGGGATCTAACTAAATTTATTTTACTTAATTAAAAAAGCCATGTACAAGTCCAGCATGATCTTTATTATTTCACTGAAATTTATTTGAAAAAGTTTCTCTTTTTGTATATTTTAAGGGCTTAGTTCAAAAATATCAAAAACTTAAAAGCTTATTGGAAAGTTATTTATAATTTTCACTAGCTAAATTTTGTAATGATGCAAATAAGATTAGAACAAAAATGATTGTCAAATTTACCTTGCTAGGTAACAGGACTGTACATAATTTTTGAAAGTATTCTTCTCCTTATGCCATTTGACAATAAAATAACCAAGAAATAAATCTGAGAAATATATATTCTTGCAAATTTTATCAGTCACAAGGATGAAACTACAATTGGAAAGTGTATAGCACCTTTTCTGATTTGTGTGTGGCAAATGTTGACACTAAGATGCAACTTAATACCACAACTAAAGAAAATATAGTACATCAAGGGCCACTTGAAAAGAAACTTACTTTCAGTGCCAGTGGGTATATTTCCTAATAATTTACCAAAATTCACATGAGGAAGCATTAAACAATGCTTGAAGTCTTTTAGAATAAATCATGCACCTGACAAGCTTGTGGAATTAGGTACACAGATTAACACCTCTCTTTTAGTATTAGATTTTTTTTCTAAGAAAATATAGATATATATAGATTCCTTAAAATTTATGAAGCTCCCAAATCAAGGGAAATATTTTGACCTATTACTACCACAGGCTAACAAGGAAAATATAAGAATACTGTAGAATTTTGAAAATCTTAATTATATTTGAAAATCACCACTAAAAACTTAGATTTTCAAAGCAATTTCATAGGCATCTATTATAATAGGGAATTTACACTGTATCTTCTGGTCAGTACTTCTGATGCTACCAAAATTGAATGTTCCTTAAAACAGAAGTTTAAACTAAAAGGGCTAAAGAAAAAATACATTAATATAAAATATATATGTTTACACACAATTGATATTTTATTTTATTTTTTAAAAACATTTATTTGTTTGTTTGTTTATTTATTTATTTATATAAGCACTGGGTACAATCAGAAGCACGGGAGGGTGAGAGGATTCACCAGAGCCAGAGCAGGGAACAGAATAGGCAGACTGATGAAATACACTGCTGAGGGGAGCAGCGGGCACGGCAGGAGAGGTCTGCATGCCATATGGTACCCTCACTGGCGGCTGGGGATGGAACTGGCACTGCAGAGGCTTCGGGCAGCTTTGCAGCCCAGTGCTCAACTGCTACGCCACCTGGGAGACCCCACAATTGATATTTTAAATTTGAAATGTGTACTGATGAGTCATTAAATCATATTCTGTTTTTCACTTCATTTTTTGGTAGAATCTTTATTGATTGTCACAAAAAATAGTCACATCTATTTTTGTAGATAAAATAACATTCTTTTTTGAAATAGATTTGATTATAGTTTCAAGCTATTGAATCTATATTTTGTTTCCTCAAGACTATCAGAAAAATATCAGTTGGAAAACACTCCCAAGGACTCCGAAAAATAACAGAGCTTTTAATATTTAGTAGAGATTTCACATTCAATGTGTTTATGCACTTACCCCATCTTTTCTTTTATGAGCTTAAGAAATGGTCTGTTCTGAAAAAGGTGTAGGACAAGAATCATTAATCATGTGATCTCTTTAATATGAGTAGCAGATTTAATGCATCGAACAAAAGAATATTAAAAACTTATTAAGCATCAGAAGAAAGCTATTTATTGTAACTCTAGTTCTGATACATCTGCACCTTTGGTATTGGAAACGTGATGCTCTGCTTTAAGCCTCAATTTCCTGGTGTAAATTGGATATGTAATCTTTCCTGAGACACAATTGCATTTTATTTATTTTATTATATATTTTTGTTAAGGTAACATTGGTTTACAAACTGTATATAATTCAGGAATATAGGATTTCACCTCTTCAGATATGTTACATCACACCTCCCATCAAGGCACCTGCAGTAAATTGCGTTTCAAAGAGCAAAGAAGATAACATATGAAACTGAAAATTTTGATACAAATTGCTACTCAACAGAATAACCTCACTGGATTTACATGAATTTAAAACCATCTTCTCATCATCCCTACATACACCTAAATTCCATGTTGACCAGCAATACTTTTTCACTTTCCTTTGCAACCAGTCCTTGCTTTGCACAAGGCTCCTCTCATTTCCTCTCTCCTATTTTTAAGCAGTTTGTAATCTTATTTTGTTTCTGTACCTGAAGGCATCCTAGGGAAACACATTCAATAAGATTATCAAGCAGTGAGGTAGTTAAAACAGTTTCATACAGACTTTCTCCTCTAAATAACACTCTTGTTTCTGTTATTCTTTTGCTCCATGAATTTTTCTTGTCTTATTAAATTTGAATCAAAGAAAATATTTTAGAGCATATACTTTAACTACAACTACCACCACCATTTCACCACCAATTCTATACTTATATCCCTACTGCTGGAGATACTATACCTGGGTAGTGTATTTCAGGCACTGATATCAGCATTTAACATGTGTTTTCTAATGGAATCACCATGACAAATGCATATGAAGATATGTTTAGTATCCTCATTATGCGCTCAAAAAAATCAACAACAAAAAACTGACCTGAATAAATTACTTAATTCAAATTGGCTATATACTCATCCATTGAGATAAAATGGGCACTTTGGGGACAAGGCAAAGGAAGGAAGTGAAAGTAGAGCCTGACATACACTATGTGACAATAGGCAAGTGTTTCAATGAAATGAACCATTCTCAGCTGGTCTCCAGCAGAAATTAATGAGTGTCATAAAGTCTATATCACATGGAACTCCAGAACCTCCAATAGATCCTACTTTGTACAATGGAGTAGAAAATGTTGTGTAAGACATCATGTCTTTTTCACCAAGTAAAAGAGATATTCAGGTAAATTAGTATGTTAGCATAATACTATTCCAATCTGTTATCATTCAGACAAATTTTAATACTCTGTCTTTGGTAATACAGGAATTGAGTTTGTGTTTCAGCCCTAGCTGTCAACTACAGAACCTTTATCATGGATTAACTTCTCTGGCTATTCATTTCCTCATCTATAGAAATGGGGATAATTACAGTATTTAACTGTTCAGAGTTATTTATGAAAACTGAATTTGACAATTATGTAGCATATTTCACCAAGCCTAATGAATAATAACTTTTATATAATATTTAGTGGCAATTACCAAAACATCAGTTAATTTTAGAAAATACTTTCCCAATCCAAAAGATTCATGAAATTAACAGCCAGAATCATTGTTGGTTTTTGTTTATTTATTTGTTTTTGTTTTTGTTTTTTCACAATGTTCAGTAAAGACAAATCCAGTTTTCCAAAAATATCATTTCTGTAAACTAACAAAAGGCAACTAAGAACATGGCTTCCTTTAAGATCAGTGAACCAGGGTTGAGATGGATTTTACCATCTGAAGTCTTTCTTTAGATGGAATTCCACATTTGATTTTTTTTGTGTGTTCAAGTGAATAGTCACAATTTATAAAAGTCCTGTGGTGGTAATATAAGACAAATTCTCCTCTCTGCAACAAGATACAGCCAATTAACTAGCTTTAGGTGGGAGACTGTGAAACAATCTACCCAGCAGGAACAATACCTACTATCTTTATAGTTAATAATGCATTTCTCCCTTAACTCCCACCACAACTTTTGAACTGTTATATTTTTTACTGATTATTTGGATCCAAAAATCTCAGTTTTTAAATAAAACCCAAATGATATCAGTTTGTTTCTTAAAGACCTTCACTTCAGAATTTGAAATCCACTAATCTGTGTCTAAAACTTAAAAATGAGTCTGTAAGAACTGTCTCACTTTTAACTACCTCAGGCTAAAAGATGTCATGCTGTGATAAGTCAGTGGTAAAAAAACAACACTTCAATAGAGAAATCAACAAGGAATTCTAAAGAATAATATTTCTCTAACATTTCAAATTATCTGTATATAGCCACATTTCCCATTACCATATGTGGTAGTGATAGAACTGCCTGTGGGGACATACCACATTGTATTGTATGGCTATATCACTGTATTGTATGGCCATATATACACATATATAAATTCACATTTTATTACATTTTAATATATATATATATATATATATATACACACACACACACACATAGAGAGGTATCTACCTACCTACCAATCTATCTTTCATTCTGAGAGAGATGGGACAGAAGTAGTTTATCTGATGTTGATCTTTAGGTAGAACTCCTTTTCAATGAAGCCTCAGGGTTTGCTCTTAAGGCTTTTAACTGGTAGATGAGGATTGGAAAGTGAATTACCTTTTCTTAAAGTCAATTTATTATCATGTTAATTATGTCTAAAAAAAGACCTTCACTGCAACATCTAGATTATTGCTTGAATAAATAACTGGTATCCTAGCCAACTTAACACATAAAACACATCATTACATCATCTCCCCCTTTTCCCTACAACAATAAGGGAAACAAAAACAAAAATAAACAAATGGAATGACATCAAACTAAAAAGTTTCTGCACAGCAAAAACACTATCATTAAAACATAAAAACATCCATCTGAATGGGAGAAAATATTTACACATCCTACATCTGATAAGGAGCCAAGTTGGACAACAAAAATAAAAGAAAATACCCAATCAAGACAATTAGCAGATGAACTAAATAGATACTATCATCCAAAGATGATATAGAGGGCCTCCCCCTGTGGCACAGCGGTTGAGCGCTGGGCTGCGAAGCTGCCTGCACCCTGTGCAGCAACAGTTCGATCCCTGGCTGCCGCAAGGGTCCCACATGACACGCAGAACCTCTCCTGCCGTGCCCGCTGCTCCCCTCAGCAGTGTATTTCGTCAGTCTGTCTATTCTGTTCCCGCTCTGGCTCTGGTGAATTCTCTCACCCTCCTGTGCTTCTGACTGTACCCAGTGCTTGTATAAATAAATAAATAAATAAATCTTAAAAAAAAAAGAAGAAGACATAGAGATCACCAAAAGGCACATGAAAAAATGCTCATCATTCCACTTACCAGGGAAATGCAAATCAAAACCATAAGATATTTTCTCACATCTGTGAGAGTGGCCCATATCAAAAAGACCAGAAATAACAAGTGTTGGCAAAGATGTAGAAAAAATTTAGCCCTTGTACAACATTAGTAGTGGTAGAAATGTAGTCTGATCTAGCTCCTATGGAAACTAGTATGGTATTATCTCAAAAATGTTAAAAACAGATCTACCATTATCTACCATAATTCAGCAATTCCACTTCACTCCTAGGTATCTATTTGAAGAATTCAAAAACACTTCTTTGAAATGATATGTGCACATCTATGTTCACTGAAGCACTATTTACAATAGGTAAGTTATGGAAAGAACCTAAATACTCAATGACAGATGATTGAATTAAGAAGTTGTAATATACATAAACAATGAAATACTACTGAGCAATAAAAAAAAAAGAACTCTTGCCATTAGTGACCACATGGATGGAACTGGAGGTGATTATGCTAAGCAAAGATAAAGCAAAAGGGAAAAGACAAATGATGGATGATTTTACTCATGTGACTATAGAGAAAAATAGGACAAAGGGTCTGATAAAACCAAACCAAAAATACCCCCTAAAAATGTGACCATAAAATTGAGGCTACTAGATGGAGAGGGGGAGGATAGAGAGCAAAGTGGGAATAGAGCCTAATGGACCATGGTGGAGGACTAGGGGTGCCTTGGTGTTAGGTGTGATGTAATAACATATCTGAAGAGGTGTGATCTCATTCCATTCAGTCACATTATTGGAAACCAGTATTACTTCAATAAAAATAAATTAAAAAATGAACCTTCACATGAAGTCTACATTGGTATTTTTAAATAAAAACAGAAAAAGAATACATACACAAAACAAACCAAGTAGATTACTAACACCATCAGAAAATAAATACTCCCCTAGGGAAGGCAAAATCTAACCGAATCACTTACCAAAAGGATAAAATATAAATGAAATAGGGCCTCCCCTGGTGTTGCAGGTGGTTGAGCGCAGCACTGTGAAGCTGTTTGCAGCCTCTGCAGAGCCGGTTTGACCCCAGCCAGCAGGCAAGGGTTCCACATGGCAAGGCAGGCCTCTCCTGTCTCGCCCACGGCTCCCCTCAGCAGTGTATTTTGTCAGTCAGCCTGTTCTGCTCCCCGCTCTGTTTCTGGTGAATCCTCTCACCCTCCTGCACATCTGGCCTGTACCCCGGTTCTTGTATAAATAATTAAATAAATCTGAAAAAAATAAAAGAAATAAAGATTGTTTCTAATATGAAAATACAAAATAGATAGAGAAAAATTTTGTAAAGGAAAGCTCAATTTTGGAAGCCTATGAAAACAAAAACCTTGTGAAAAATTAAAGCTGAATTAAGATGAGCATGTATGACAGCAGATAAGGCAATATTATAGCAATGGATTTTGTCTTAATTCAAGAGCTCTAGAAAATAGAACCTAAGTGGGGGGAAATTTGTTAATACCTTATTGAGATTTTTATTTGTGAGTAACAAGAAAACAAAATATAAAAGCAAGTTTATGAGGGCCTCCCCGGTGGTGCAGTGGTTGAGCGCTGGGTTGCAAAGCTACCCACAGCCTCTACAGCACCAGTTCAATCCCCAGCCACAGGAGGAGGGTCCCACATGGCGTGCAGACCTCTTCTGCTGCCCGCTGCTCCCCTCAGCAGTGTGCTTAGTCAGTCTGCCTGCTCTGCTCTCCGCTCTGACTCTGGTGAATTCTCTCACCCTTCCGCACTTCTGACTGTACCCAGTGCTTGTATAAATTAATAAATAAATCTTAAAAAAGCAAGTTTATGAAAGTCAGTTACTGAGATTCACAGAAAACTCAAACAGCTGTTTGAATATGTCAGACATCTACAGAAAGACTGTATAAAATTGGCTCAGAATATTCTGTCAATGGGAATGTGAGAGAATTTATATGCTCTTTAATTTTAATGTCCTTCCTCTTATTGGCCAAAATAGGTCCATTGTTGTGTTGAGTCTTCTTCACTTCTACCTTGTACTGCATGACTACATCAAGAAGTCTACAAGCAAGCCAGATCCTATGACACAGATCTTCATTTGAGTCTGAAAGGGATGAAAGGAACCAGAGCTTTCCTAGGTCCATTTATCTGGGCTTTGATATTGGAACTTTTTCCTTCCAGAACTCTAGCCAGCAAACCAATCTTTTAAAATTACCAGAATTAGGTTGTATAACTGATCAGTTTCTCCAGAAAGAACTCATAACTTTGTCTATTAGAAGGATTTGGCTTCAACACTGCTGTCAGGGACCCTCCTCAATGTGGCTCTACTATGGCAGCCATCCATTTTTCATTAGTGCAAACATATTCTGTTTTACTGGCCTGAGAATTAGACATACAATATTTCCTTGTCATTGGAAACAGCTCCTGAGCCTATGAGTTTGGATTGAGGCAAAGGTTTTATTATAGGAACAATAACTGAACTGTTGAAAGATCATATGGACTGAGCTATGATATTGGGAATAGAGAAGATAAAGTATATAATATATATATAATATATAGTTTTTATGACTTGGTGACTGAATGATTATAGGGAGAATCAAGGAGGAGTTGATGGTTTTGGCAAAATTCTTATAGCAAATTTGAAGAATATATTTTAATTTTTTGTTCCCATGAATGATATTCTGTGTCTTATGATTATGCTGATACATATAAATTGGTAGATTCAGTAAAGCATATTTAAGATGCATGAATGAAATTCAAGTAGATACATCTTACTATTCATTTGTCAGAAATTGGATCTTCATCTCTGAAGACACTGCAACTGATGATAAAGTTTTGGCAATTAAAAATATAGAATTTAAAAACTTTAGAATTCATAAACTACTACATTGATTACTACATATTTTATTTATAATTCTTTTATATTGCTTTTGTTTTACCCTACCTATGTTCTACATGTAATATAAAATAATTAATTTATTATTTATTGAACTTATATTAATCACTAGACACTAGACACGAGCATTTTATATTTATTGTTCATTTAATCTTTACAAAGTCCATGTAAGGTATTGAAATCTCTTTATCACTGAGGCTGGAACTCGAGATTAGGAAACATCTTTTTCATGTTCAGTAAATAATTAGCCTAAAAGAACTGAAATCTGGGAACAAATTTGTCTTATACTTATATCCCTATTTTTCCATGAGCAGTACTGCCTTCAGTCTATATTTTTCAGTTCTCCATTTTTAAGGATGGAATTGCTTCAGTTAAAATATTATTTAACAACTTGCCACCCACTCTTATGCCTTTTGCAGTTGGTGAGAAACATTATTGCCACTGAAAATGAATGATGTGTGGAAAAATACAGTGGAATCTCTTGGGGCTATTTAATTGCTTTTTGTACCTTTTTAACAATATAGTTTTATCTGAAAGTTGTTTTTCCACACAAGTTTTAGTTTGACATATTTCCTTATGACATAGTTTACTTTTTTATTATGAAATACTTTTTCCTTATATCATTGTTAATTTTGGGACAATATATGATTTATTTTAAAAAGAAGAGTCTACTAATATGGAGCATAGTCACTCAAGAATTTATTTTTGAATTATTATTGTGTCTATCACTCATGTTGGTAAATAAGTCTGTAAAAATGTGGTCAAGATCTCTAGAGTCCATACTCTCCAGTGTTATTCTCTGTAAATAATGTTAACAATGTGTTCATGCATACACTTATACCTTTGGTATAAGCAATAAAAGCATTTTGAGCACCACATCTTTCTAACTTTTCAAATAGTGGCTCTTTATAAGCCAAGACATGGACCAGATTCATAATTTAAAGAGATACTTTTTTTTTGGGGGGGGTATTCTTCAGTTTGACTGTGCAACTAAGTCTGTTCACATCTCCATTATGACAATGGTAATTATACTAACAGTGTTTCACTACTGGTCCAAATCTTGCCGGTTGTTCATTTTCTTGCTGTCAACCTTGTTTACTAGTAATGAGAATCAATGGCTTCCCTTTCTGGACTACTGGATGAATAAGTTAATGGGTCAATCAGAGATTATACAACATCTAAAAAAAATCTATGGTTGTAATATTCTCGATCAGTTACTACAGGTCTGTTTGCCTGCCCACCATCACAGACTCAACTGTCATTTGATTTTCCTAGATGCAGTTTTGCAGGAAGTTGCTAGAACCTTGATGACTACAACAAGGACAAGAAATCACAATTAGTGACACTCAAAGAGTTTGTAAGTACAACGTAATTTTGGAGCTTATATTTATTGACTTGTATTTCCTTTGTTAAAAATAAATTTTCGGGCCTCCCCGGTGGCTCAGCGGTTGAGCGCTGGGTTGTGAAGCTGCCAGCAGACTCTGCAGCGCCTGTTCTATCCCCAGCTGCTCCTCGGCCACAGGAGGAGGGTCTGGCATGGCACAAAGACCTCTCCTGCTGTGCCCGCTGTTCCCCTCAGCAGTGTACTTCAGTCCTTCTGCCTGCTCTGCTCCCTGCTCTGGCTCTGGTGAGTTCTCTCACCCTCCCGAGCTTCTGACTGTACCCAGTGCTTGTGTAAATAAGTAAATAAAATTTTTAAAAAAATAAATAAATAAAAATAACTTTTCAAACACAATGGGATACTATGCAGCAATCAAAGAGATAAACTCATGCAATTTGCAACAACATGCATGAAACTGGAAGGGATTATTCTAACTGGAGTGAGACAGAAAGATAAATACCAGATGGTTTCACATATATGTGGAATCTAGAGATACCAAAGTATCAGACAAAGACAATCTAAGACTGACCCTTGAAAGCATATAGTAGATCTGAGACACTCAGAGGGAAACAGAAGGGGACAAAGAGAAAGGAGTACAGAACAGGTGGGGAAGAGAGTATGGTGGAGTATGGTAGATGACTGTGGGAACTTTGGTGGAAAGACAATTATGCTGAGTGCACCTGAGGGGATAAATCCTATATTGTGAAAAAATAAGGATGCTTAATTAATAACTTCAGTTAAAATAATAAATCTTTTCTTGGATAAGTGACAGATGGTTTAGAATGGTAAATATGTTTTCAGCAAATCCATAAGAGGAAAAGAATCCTTTGTGTTTCAAAAGGTAACAATATTTTCAAATACTAATGTTTGTATCTAATTCCTAGCAGCTGGACTGTGAATGACTATCCTTGATCTGATACTACATTTTAGAAACTTCTCTTTAAGCAAATGTGTTATGCATTCTATTGCAAAAGAAGTCTGTTTAATTTTCCACATGCTATGCAAAATTCATTTTGAATTTTGACCTCAGCTGTGAATATGTAAGTATGTACATGTGTGCATTTTCCTGTATATAAATTGATAATAGGCGCAAAACCACAATCCCAGGAACTTGAGTATTCCTATTTATATGGTAATATTATGGAGCATATTTTCATTCCATTTTATATCGCAAAATGTGAATATACCAGGAAAGTAATTGAAAAGTTAATCTTGACTTATACAAATAAGGTTGCCTATTTTTTTCTTTTATCAAATAAGGCAAAACGAAATAGTTAACAGACAAAATAAGTTCATCTTGAAGCAGACTTCCGGCAGTCACTCCATAATAATGTTTCCATGAAGTTCTGAACTACAGAAAATCTTATTACTATGATTTACCCTTATTTATAGGTTTCCATGTTTTGTAAAGAAGTTGAGAAGGTATTTATTTAGAACTAGCAGTGAGATTTGACAACACAATAACAACTTGGTAGCCTTTATCTTCCTGCTTTCAGTAATTTTAACCTGTGATTTTAGCATTATGATCACAGCATTATTGATGTTCATTGAAGGATATTTCCCAATTAAATTGAGAAAAAGGGAAAACACCAAAGGAAGACATATTCTCCATTGGGTGCTTCATGTGGTTAATCATAGCTGCCAGGGGGCCTTGAAATAAATATATTTTAGTTTTACTACTTTGTTAATAGAGGAAGACAAGAGAAATTAATTTGAAAATAACTTTTGAGAACTCAATTTAGTATATTCCATAGTTATTAATTAAAATGCTATCCTTTTAATTAGAAGGGAATGAGTAACTTGCAGAAAAAAATTGTGCACTAGAGTAAAATGAAACTTGCTTCCTAGAAATAGAAAATTATTTTTATCTTACTCCTAGTTATGGTAGTGAAGTATATCCTTATATTTGGTTACATTTAACTCTTTCTTATTTTGAAGACTAATATCTCTTATTGAATCATAATTACTAAAGTTTTAGCTCTTTAGAAACAGATATTATTGCTTGTTCATCTTTGTTACTCTTCTTGTTCAAAGTATTAATAGATACCCAATAACACTGATTGATGAAATGAATGTTTTAACCACTTCAAAATATCAAGAAATAATTAGTCAAGGTGGTTGGAAGAAGAAATATTATTTACTATGGCTATCATATGTTTAACATAACTTGTTAATATACAAGCTTTAGAAATATTAGTAATAATTTATATTTACACTAAAATAGTATTTTGGAAATTAGATTTTGGAAATGCTGTCTCATTTCATTTTATTCTATCTTGTCTTGCTTTTCAAAAATAGACATAAAAGGCATTAGCCATTATTGACCTTCACAGACAGAGTGGGCTTTACTTCTCCTCTTTCTATGTCACTGTCATATGAACCTACTCAAACTTCATCCCAGCTCCAATACAGAAAGGGATGAATTATGCTAATTAAAATCTTAGGGATATATTTTTGCATACAAATCCTATGGGATGAGTCACTTAACAGGTTTAAACTAAGGATAAGCTACGATTTAGACACTTTTAAATGCTCATAACTCCTATATCATTTAGTAGTACAGGCCTAAACACATATTGTTTGAAGTTTTACATCCCTATGTTTAAACTTCTAAGAAACAACTTGCACTCTGGACATTGGAGATTAAACAATAGTGAAGTTTTTCCTCTCACTCTTTTACTTTTGGTAATGACTGGAATAGTAAAATGCTAGACATTAAAGCATAGAAAAATGTTTTAAATTTTGGATTTTGCTGCTCTTTTTCAAATTCACTCTGCATGATATACCTTTCCTGCCTTTTACCTTCAGCTATATATACCATTCTACTTGAAGTCAGATCCTTATAAATGTGGTTGGGCTTGAGTGTTCCTTTGTGTAATTCACATTGAATATATATTTTTTTCCAGTAAATATATCAGGGTATAAAACCAATTCACATGTTTGACTCACAACAAAGTTGAAAGGCATCAATCACATAATTTGGAAAATGTTTCATGGACTTGCAAGAGGTAGGGAATCATTCATAGGCATTTTCAAATTTAGTGTATAAATGAAGCACCCCTTAGGATTCAGCTGATGACATACCTTCAACTGAAATCTTAAATGTAGCCAGTGGCATGGCATATACTGAACTGCAGACTTTTCTGAAATTAGAAATTAGTGAATTTCATAAAAGTAATATAAAATGCAAGGTTAATATGCAGCATAAATAGAACCAATTGTATGATAGGAAAAAACAAAAGATTATTTTAGGATCATCTTAATTATTGTTTAAAGAAAAGTTTTTAACAGGAATCATACATTTGTATTTATATCCATAAAATATCTTTAGTCTTTATGTTTTTGTCTTTAGAGTCAAGATGATTATGTAATCATACTTCTTAGAGTATGATTAATAGTCTGTGTATGTACATGTGTGTTGATGCATACATGTATAGGTCTGCCAATCTCTATCACCTGTTATGTACTTAAGTCTGTCTGTCTATCAATCATCTAATTTTTCTCTCTATTATCCAAAATGTGTCTGGCAGCTTCATGCCCTTATACTACATTTTTATAAAAGTTGTGAATTTTCTCAATATATTTATACTTACAAAATTTTTATTTCTACATTATGGTGTACAATCATATTGAAGACTTCATATGGTACCCTGTATACTATTTTAGGTGAATTCCTAATAGTTTGTTTTAATTGTAACATCTGATAAATAATTCATTGGGAATGTTCATATTACATATCAAGATGAAGTGCATCCATAAATTTGATACTTTAAAGAGAATAACAATAACATTGATATGTTTGACAATATGGAGACTGTTCCCTTAACAAAATAGGTTGTAGTAGATTGAGTTGTTATAATTTTTCCTCTCTGTGATTTCTTTTAAGAGAAAAATTAGGGCAGAGTAGAATATGACTCTTCTGCTGATTCAGTTTTTTTTTTTTTTTCAATTTTATGGGAGATTACTGTTGACAATTTAAATAATTGCATGATATTAGGTTGGTAGCACTTGAAGCAATGGTTAGAATTTTTTTTTAATTTTATTTAATTATGCATACAAGAGCTGGGGTACAGGCCAGAGATGCGGGAGGTGAGAGGATTCACCAGAGACAGAGTGGGAAACAGAACAGGCAGACTGACTGAAATACACTGCTAAGGGGAGAAGCGGGCAAAACAGGAGAGGTCTGCTTCACCATGTGGGTTGTGCTCTGGCCGGCCTGGGATCAAACTCGTGCTGCAGAGGCTGTGGATTGCTTCATAGTGAGGTGCTTAACCCCTTGTACCACCAGGGAGGCCCTAGAAAATTTTTTAATATGAGTTTTTTGAATGTTTTGTTATTGATGTCCAGTTTATGAAGGTTTCAAATAAACACGATTTGTGAATAGGTTGCAGGTACCTAGGATAGAAATGTCAAAGTTAATAGCCTAAGTGTGTTTTAATATGTTATCAGAGTAAGTAGAATAACATGAAAAGGCAACTTAATATTTTTTATATATTTTTGCCCTATAAACTTATTTTATTTATTAGAAGTTAATAAGATGTTTTTTGCTATACTACTAAATGTATATTGCAATTTTGTTTTGAACGAATGTGTTAACTTTGATCTGAATTGTTACGGGGTAGTAGGTGTGTTCACATACACATAGATCTGCTATATTTTCCTGATGAACTTAGTTAAGAATATAGAGCTTAAGGAAAGCAAAGAGTAGTTGTATCTTTCCACTTGATATATGTTCCATATAGGACATAACTGCTGCAAAATTGCTGATTGCTCCTGTCCAGATGTGATTTATTCTGATTTGCTGTGTAATGGCCTTTTATAATCAGGCTTACGTTATGTTCAAATAGCTAAGGCTATCTATATGCTTCCATTTTAAATAATTATATAAAAGTTCATGTTGCTGATTCTTGTATTTTCTCAGCATTGACTGAGATACATCCTTATGCAGGGAAAGTTAGATGATTAAGTGTTCGAGATGCTTCTGAAAGAGATTCCTATCATATGCCAGTTTCTCAGCAAACCCATTTGAACATATGATTATGTATCATCACATACATATACACACAAACTATTTAACTTATGGGTTTGTCTGTCTCTCCTGAATGACAAAATGTTTAAAGAACAGGCTAGTCATTATATTTAAATATAGCATTAGAACTTACCAGTATAGCAATATACAGCAGAGTACTTATACTAAATAACTTTAGTGTAAATTGATTTTTGTTATTTATAACTAATGTCTGTAAGAATGTGATAGGCTTTTATTTTTCTCCTTTGTGGAAAAGTCTCATCTTCCACACTAATATTTCATAAGGTTACCTTTTGCTAGTGATGAATTGGATTTAGCATTAATATGGTTTTATTAAATCTAGAGTACTTTGTGTTTTATATTTCAATTGAGTTAATATATATTGCTCTGTTTTCTTTTTTTTTTTTTTTTTTTTTTTTTTTTTTGCATATTTTATTGACAGAATATAGACTTAGCCTCATAAATGAATCAAAATTCTACTGTGTCTGACTCATTTTCTTGACTGATATTTTCTCATATATTTTTTCTTTTTTTTTTTTTTTTTTTTTTTTTTTTAATTAATAATTTATTGTTGTATTCCCATACAATTGCAGCCCCCCCATTCTGACCCCAATCCCTCCCCTCCCGCCCCCCCCCCCCTAAAAGTGTCTCTGGTTCATAGTTTTTTTGTTGATTTGATTTTCACTTTCTTATAGTTATTCGTTTTCCTGGTCCTTATTTAAGTTTTCTAGATTCCTGCTATGAGTGAGACCATCCGGTATTTTTCTTTTTCTTTTTGGCTTATTTCGCTGAGCATGATCCCTTCCAGCGCCATCCATGTTGCTGCAAATTGCATGTGTTATCTTTTTTGAATGCTGAGTAATATTCCATGGTATATATGGACCACATCTTCTTGATCCAGTCATCTATTTTTGGCATTTTGGGTTGTTTCAAAGCTTAGCTATTGTAAACAGTGCTGCTATAAACATAGGGGTGCAGGTGTTCTTTGGAATTGATGTTTCTGTGTCCTTTGGGTAAATACCTAGGAGTGGAATTGCTGGATCATATGGAAGCTCTATGTTTAGTAGGTCCAGAATCTCCACACAGCTTTCCACAGTGGTTGGACCAGTTTGCACTCCACCAACAGTGTAGAAGAGTTCCTTTCTCCACACCCTCGCCAGCATTTTTGTTGCGTTAGTTTTTTCAATATGTGCCATTCTCACTGGTGTAGATGGTATCTCATGGTAGTTTTGATTGCATTTCCCTGATGGCAAGTGATGTTGAACATTTTTTCATATGCCTGTTGGCCATTTGCATTTCCTCTTGAGAGAAGTTTCTTTTTAGCTCTTCTGCCCATTTTTTGACTGGATTTATTTTCTTTGTTGTTGTTGAGTCTCATCAGCTCTTTGCAGATTTTTGTGATCAGTCCTTTATCATTAGTGTTGGGTGCAAAAATGTTCTCCCAGTTGGTGGGTTTCTCTTTGTTTTTGTTATTGTCTCTTTTGCTGTGCAGAAGCTCTTTAATTTGATGTAGTCCCAGCTGTTTATCTTTGCCTTCACTATCACTGCTTTGGGTGATTGTGTTTGTAAAGATGTCTTTGATGTGCAAATCACGTAGTGTTTCGCCTATATTTCCTTCTATATATTTTATGGTTTCAGGTCTTATGTCTAGTTCTTTAATCCATTTTGAGTTGATTTTTGTGTTATGGTGTGAGGTAGTGGTCAAGCTTTCATTCTTTTGCATGTAGCAACCCAGTTTTCCCAGCACCATTTATTGAACAAAACTTTCTTTGCTCCAATGCATAGTCTTTGCTCCTTTGTCAAAGATTAGTTGACCATAAATCTGTGGGTTTATTTTCTGGATTTTCTATTCGATTCCATTGGTCTGTATGTCTGTTCTTGTTCCAATACCATGCAGTTTTGATGATTATGGCTTTGTAGTAGAGTTTGAAGTCTGGGAGTGTAATGCCTCCATTCCCTTCTTTTTTTTCAGGAGAGCTTTGGCTATTCGGGGTTTTTTGTGATTCCATATGAATTTCATCAATAATTGTTCTATTTCTGTTGAAGAATGACATTGAAATTTTGATTGGAATAGCGTTGAATCTGTATATTGCTTTTGGAAGGATGGCCATTTTAATAATGTTTATTCTTCCAATCCACCGAGCAGGGGATGTCTCTCCATTTCTTGTTCTCTTCTATTTCTTTTAACAGTGTTTATAGTTTTCTTTGTATAGGTCCTTTACCTCTTTTGTTAGATTGATTCCCAAATATTTGATTTTTTTTGTTTCAATAACAAAAGGGATGGTTTTTTTTATTTCTTCTTCTTTCAGATTTATTGTTTGTGTATAGGAAGGCTACTGACTTTTGCGTGTTGATTTTGTATCCTGCCACTTTACTGAACTGATTGATGAGTTGAATTAGCTTTTCTGTGGAGTTTTTGGGGTTCTTATGTATAATATCATATCATCTGCAAATAGTGATAGTTTGACTTCTTCTTTTCCTATTTGGATTCCTTGGATGTCTTTCTCTTGTCTTATTGCCCTGGCTAGGACTTCCAGTATTATATTGAAAAGCAGT
The DNA here is from genome assembly GCF_014898055.3 of Talpa occidentalis. Lineage (NCBI taxonomy): Eukaryota > Metazoa > Chordata > Mammalia > Eulipotyphla > Talpidae > Talpa > Talpa occidentalis. The sequence goes on from NW_023604972.1 coordinate 25,787,279, forward strand.
GAGTGAGAGTGGACATCCTTGTCTTGTTCCAGATCTTAATGGAATTGCTTTCAGCTTTTCACCATTGAGAATGATACTGGCTGTTGGCTTGTCATAGATGGCCTTTATGATGTTGAGGTATGTTCCTTGTATCCCAAGAATTTCAAGGGCTTTTATCATGAATGGGTGTTGCACTTTGTCGAAAGCTTTCTCAGCATCTATTGATATTATCATATGGTTTTTATATTTCTTTTTGTTGATGTGTTGGATAACGTTGATTGATTTTCGGATGTTAAACCATCCTTGTGCCCCTGGAATGAATCCTACTTGGTCGTGGTGAATTATCTTATGGATACATTGTTGGATTCTGATGGCTAAAATTTTATTGAGATTTTTGCATCAGTGTTCATTAGGGAGATTGGCTGTAGTTTTCCTTTTTTGTGTTGTCCTTGTTCGGTTTTGGTATTAGTGTAATGTTGGCTTCATAGAACGTGTTTGGTATTGTCCTTCCTTCTCAATTTTTTGGAAGAGTTTGTGAAGGATAGGGCACTAATTCATCTCTGAATGTTTGGTAGAATTCATTTGTAAATCCATCAGGTCCTGGGCTTTTGTTTTTGGGGAGGTTTTTATTACCATTTCAATTTCGCTAATTGTAATTGGTCTGTTTAGGTGTTCTATTTCTTCTTTATCTAGCTTGGGTGATTGTAGAGTTGTAGAATTTGTCCATCTCCTCTAGATTGTTAAACTTGTTTCCATATAACTGTTCATAGTAGTTACTGATTATTCTTTTGATTTCTGCTGTGTCCGTTGTGATTTCTCCTCTTTCATTGATGATCCTGTTTATTTGTGCTTTCTCCCTTTTTTCCTTTGTGAGCCTGGCTAGGGGTTTGTCTATTTTATTTATTTTTTTAAGAAAACCAGCTCTTGGTTTCATTGATCTTTTGGATTGTTTTTTTTAGTTTCAATTTCATTTATTTCTGCTTTGGTTTTTATTATTTCTTTTCTTCTACTGGTTTTGGGGTTTTTTTTTGTTGTTCTTTTTCTAGATCTTTGAGCTTCGAGATTAGGTTGTTTCTTTGAGTTCTTTCTTGTTTCTTGATGTGAGCTTCTATTGCTATATATTTTCCTCTTATTACTGCTTTTGCTGCATCCCATACATTTAGGATATTGGTGTCCTCCTTGTCGTTCAATTCAAAAAATTTTTTAATTTCCTCTTTGATCTCCTCATTAGTCAGTGGTCTTCCAGTAGTGTGGTTTTTTAATCTCCATGAGGTAGGAAAGTTCCTTGCCTTCTTTTTATGGTTTATTTCTAGTTTGATGCCTTCATGGTCAGAAAGATGGTTGATATGATTTTCAATCTTGGTGTATCTGTTGATGTTTGTCTTGTGCCCCAGTATGTGATCGATCCTGGAGAATGATCCGTGTGCGCTTGAGAAAAATGTGTACTCCGTTTTTTTGGGGTTTAGTGTTCTATAGATGTCTGTTAAGCCCAATTGCTCTAGGTCCTTATTTAGAGCTTTGGTTTCTTTACTTATTTTTTTGTCTTGTTGATCTATCCATTGTTGATAGTGGTGTGTTGAAGTCTCCCACTACGTATGTGTTTTCTCTGATGTCTGTTTTCAGAGGAGGACAACAGTTGTCTGATATATTTTGGTGCTCCTTCGTTTGGTGCATATATGTTAATGAGTGTTATTTCTTCTTGAAATATTGTCCCTTGATCATAATGTAGTGACCATTGGGGTCTCTTTATCTTTTTGAGTTTGAAATCTGTTTTTATCTGATATAAGTATAGCTGTTCCTGCTTTCTTTTTTGGCCCATTTGCTTGTAGGATTGTTTTCCATCCTTTAACTTTGAGCCTATTTTTTATCTTTTGTAGCTAAATGTGTTTCCTGTAGACAGCAAAAAAGGTTGGGTTTTGTTTCTTAATCCAGGCTGCAAACTCTGTGTCTTTTTATTGAAGAGTTTAGTCCATTTACATTTAGAGTTAATATTGATATGTTAACATCTGTATTTGCCATTGTGTTTGTCTTTCCTTTGATTTTATTTATTTATTCTTTTAATAACTTTTTTTTTTTTTGGCCTTCTTTGTTATTCGTCCCTCTGAGGTTCTGGCTTTAGGACTCCTTGTAGTATTTTTTTGGAGTGGGGGTTTAGTTGCAATGAAATTCCGGAGTTTCTGTTTGTCTGGGAAGGTCCATATTCTTTCTTCAAAGAGGAAGGAGAGCTTTGCGGGATAGAGTATTCTTGGTTGGCATCTGTTTTCTTGGAGTCTGTTGACTATGTCCCTCCACTCTCTCCTTGCCCGTAGTGTTTCTTCGGAGAAGTCTGATGTCAGCCTGATTGGCTTTCCTTTGAATGTTATCTGTTTCTTCCCTCTTGCCAGCTTCATTATTTTTTCCTTGTCCTGGATTCTTGGGAGCTTTACTATTATGTGTCTTGCTGTATTTTTCTTTCGTCGTGGAAGTTTGGTGTTCTTCTTGCTTCTTGTATATCAATTTTCAGCTCCTTCTTCACATTTGGGAAGTTCTCTTCAATTATCTCTTTGAATATTTTCTCTGTCCTACTTCTCTCTCCTCTCCTTCTGGTATTCCTATAACTCTTATATTTCCTTTCCTCATGGAGTCAGATAGTTCCCGAAGTCTTTCTTCATTCTTTTTCCTTCGTACTTCTCTTTCCTTTTCTGTTTTGGTTCTTTTTATTTCTGTGTCTTCAAGAGCACTTATTCGTTTTTCCATTTCATCAATTCTGCTTTCATTGCTTTCCCAGAATTCTTTAGTTCTTCCACTAATTCTTTGATCTCCTGCATTTCTTTTACTTCCCTCTTTAGGGACTCAATTTCATTCTTCTGATCGTTGATTATTTTCCCTTATCATTGTTTTCCTTTATGACTTCTGTCAGTTTTTAATCACGGCAATTTTAAATTCTCTTTCTGGAAGGCTCAGAAGTTCTTCCAAGTTACTGTCGTTGCAATCTGAGGGCTGGTTTCTTTTTGTGGTGTGCTTTTTTTCTGGAGAGTTGCTAGGTTGCGTGTGGTTCTTCTTCTCCCTACTGTCTGTTTTCTAATTTGCCGTATGCGTTGGGACACTGTGTAGTTGGGACTGGCCGGCATCTTGGGTGAGCTTCTCTGCTCCCCTCTGTTCCTCCAGGAGTCATCTGTCAGTTTCAAGCAGTCTTTATTGGAGAAAAGGTCCCTGTCCTAAAATGTCGATGTGGGAACACACTCCCCTGTGCGCCTTGGTCTGCCCCGGCGGTGGGTTCCTGCTCCCCACTGGGCTTGGACTGCAGGCCAGAGGGGTCTGGCGTGGGCGAACTTCCCCCGCTCACCTCTGGCTCCTGAGGAAGCCTTCTGCAGGTAGTCTTTACTGAAGAAATGTCCCTGTTCTAAAATGGTGATGTGGGACACACTCCCTGCGCGTATGGTGTCAGGCACACTCTTCTGCGTGCCTGGTCTGCCCCCGGCTGTGGGCGCTCGCTCCCCTGTGGGCTCAAGACTACTGGTCGGAAGGGGCCAGGTGTGGGCTAACTCCCCAGCTGGCCACTATCTCCTTCAGGAGCCTGTGCTGGCTACAAGTCGCTAGGTGGCGCCAGAGATCTCTCCTAGAAGCCCTTGGGGAGCTGATTTTCCACCCCGTGGGGACAGGGAGCAGAGCGGGGATGGTAGCGTACACCTCAACGGCTTTGGGGTGCTGTGTCTGCCTTGTGCCCCACGGTCGTGCGGAACCCACGCCCCTAATTTCGTGCCCCGGGTCTCAGTTCCAAAGCCCTCAGTTCCAGGACGCG